>NW_026647761.1:0-128000 GCF_950295315.1 Erinaceus europaeus
CGGCTGAGCTCTGGATTGTTTTGTTGGCGATTTCACCTAGGTTTCTGGAGCCTCAGCTTTGTAAGTCTCTCTGGCACAAGCCATACTCTGTCTCCTCATAGCCATGCCAGTATCCCTCATAGTTGATAATAAAGATCCACATACATATATGTACATATACATACATCTATATATATATATATCAGACATTTTTAGAATTGTTGACCTTTTTATTTGATCTGAATGCAGAATGACCACATTTATAATAGCCTCCTTATTCATAAATAATTGGTCACATAGTTGGAGAAGGATTCACTACAATTATAAATTATAAACTTTCCAGGAGCATTTCCAATAGCCTTTCTATCAGTATCCTTATTGTAATTATCATAGCACAGAACTTGCCTCCATTTTCTAGTGTAAGCTTCAAATCGTATGCGTTTCTTTTCATTCTCGGAATTCGTAATTTGCCTGGACCCTGTGTGTCAGGGAATTTTTGAAGCAGCCCTCTGTTTCTCAGCAGACGTTTTCTATATTTCTGCTGTCATCAGGTCTTCCTGTGGTCTTTGTTTTTATTTTTTATTTTTTTCAAATCCTCCTAGATCATTCCCATTTATTTGCATATTTATTTATTTATTTATTTCGTCCGATATCACATGAGGGGTCATTTCTTCTGCCTGATAGATTTTCTCTTATAATTGAAGGGAACTTTTGACACACAATACATTTCCTTTTGCAGATACTACACACTACTACAACTGCTACTGCACTGTTTTTGACAGTGACATCCAATGCACAATGGATTAGTATTGCATGGCTCTAGAGAATGTTCACTATTTAACCTACAATGTTTTTAACCTCACAAATATTTATTCTGTTCTTTCTTGGGGGATGAATGGTTTACAGTCAACAGTTCCATGTAATAGTGGGCACGGGGGGGGTTATTTTTCCCACTACCCCTGTATTTCTGTACATCCTTTGTAACTTTCTTATTGAGGAGAAGCAAACAGTCATAAATTGAGAGAGCAGGGCCCAAGCAGGAAGAGAGACAGAGAGACATCTGCAGCTCTGATTTGTCACTAGCCCAGCTTTTCCCTAGCTGGGTAAGTGTGACCAGGGGCTCAAAACAGGGTCTTGGGATTCCACATAGTTCCCTGGCAGCTCCACCAGCTGTTCCTCCAACCCATGCTCCCTTCGTTGTCCATGTAACTATCGATCTGCTCTAGGCATTTCTCACCTTCATATGCCAGAAACTTAACACTTCTCCCTTCCACCCATGAAACTTTGACCTTTTTCTAGGGTGCAAAACAGCAACTCCAATCCAAGTTATTTTCGGGACAAGTGTGTACGTCTCTGTGGGAAGGTGTGTGTGTGTGTGTGTGTGTGTGTGTGTGTAAGTGTGCATAAGTGTGTTTCAGTTAAGATTACCGCTGTTGTTTCTTTATTCCTGACACAGGGACTTAGGAACTGGGTTGTGTTATGACAAAGGAAGTTTCCACTGCACAAGTGGTTTTTCAAGTATGAATTGGCACATTGGATTGTGGACTCTGTTGTGCATTCTCCCAGGTGGTCCTCAGATGGGTTCTTTCCTTTGCTATTCCCATGCTGTGTGTAATTTTCTGGGTAGACTCAAAGAGGAGTGGCATGGGGAGGTCAGCTGCATTCTGCTGTATGTCCACAAGGTGGCGGCAAAGACCATAGTTGAGTGTAGTGATTCTGTGGAATGAGGAGAACTCGAGGAATTGTGGCCCGTGGACAGCAGGGTTGAAATTGACGTAGAGTGCCCTAGACATCTGTTCTTTCCTGTGGGGTGGGGGGATCCCCCATTTGGCTTTGCAAGTGGAAGGGGTTTCTCTCTTTGCCTGGGATGACTCTACTGGGAGCTTGTGAATCCCTGTGCTCAGCTGCATTCTTCTGGGTGTCCACAAGAGGGCAGCACCAGGGCGGGACTAAGGCTCCATGGGGCAAGTGCCCTGAGGCACTGGGCTAGGAGAGTGGCGACAGTGTTTCTGGGTGTGCCCCAAGAGCATGGCCAGCCTAGCGCAGGCAGGCAGTGTCCTAAGGACGGGCCCAGACAAGAGCTGTGGGGGTCGTGTTTGCAGAAACAGGGCCTTGAGAGGATGGCAGAAAGTCCCTGGGGGCGGGCCTCAGAGCCCGTGCCCAATGAGCCTGAGGGGAGGGCCCAGTGGGTATTCATAGAGACAGCTGGCCAATCAGAGAGGAGGAACGTCACCCTCAGGGGCGTGAAGCAAGAGCTGGCCAATGAGAACAGAGGAGGAGTTGCGTGGGCGGGCCTCAGAGAGCAGCCCACCAATGAGAGCCTGGGTGCTGGCTCTGGGTGGGCGTACCCCTGGAGGTCAGCCAATCAGGGTCCAGCGGAAGTGCCTGGGGGGCGGGCCCTCGGGAGGCTGTCCAATGAGCGCCTGGGGCGGGCCTCGTGGGCGGAGCCCAGGAGGCTGGCCAATCATGGGGCAAGGGCGGTGACCTTCCTGGGCGTGCCTTAGGAACTGGCCTATCAGAGGGCGCCCCTCAGACAGCAGCCCGCCAATGGGAGCCAAGAGAAGGCTGGCTGGGGGCGTGTCCCTGGGACACCAGGCCAATCAGAGTCGAGCGGAAGTGGCTGGTGGGCGGGCCTTCCGGAGGCTGCCCAATCAGCGTGCTGCAGGGCCGTGTGGGCGGTGCTCAAGGCCGCTGGCCAATCACTGACTAGGGGCCCGGACCCTCCTGGGTGTGTCCAAGCACACTGGCCAATGAGATTGCTGGTGGGGTTCTGGGCGTGGCCTAGGCCTCTGGACTATCAGAGCCCGGCTGGCGCCCTGTGGGCGGGCCTTCTGAAGGAATCCCGCCAATGGGAGCTCAGAGCTGGCCTTAAAAGGCTGGGCGTGCTTCCAGGAAATGCGAAGCAGGGTTCAGCCCAGGGCCCTGCCTTGCAGAAGCTGTCCAGTGCGCATGTGTATAACTCCGTTTGTGCCTGTGCCTCTGTGGATTTGTGTGTGTGTGTGTGTGTGTGTCTGAGGGAGGGAGAGAGAGAGAGAACAACAGAATCACTGTGGCACAGGTGATTTTGTGCAAAACACTTGGCACATTCTGATTTACAGCTCAATATTGACACCAGGGCAGCTCTCCTTGGCCCTTGGTCACTTTTCTTCTTTTCAGATGTAAAGACACTGAAGAGGGAGAGGTTTTTGCCCTGAGGCTTGCACTGGGAACTAGCAGCTGCCCTGTTTGTGTTGCCAGACTAGGAAACCTGTGGTGCCTGTCCATGTGGAGAGTCTCCTGGATGAGTTCCTTCTCGAGCCTTTTTCGCTCGGTCCCGTTGGAGCTGCATATAGCTAATGATTTGGAGATTTTATTCCTTTGGACAATTCTTTTCCTGATGCGAAGTTTCTCTCCAGGTTTTAGCAATCAATTGTGTGAATGTCACATCGAATCCATTGTAGAAAATGACTACATCAGTGTCTCTCTCTCTCTTTCTCTCTCTCTCTCTCTCTATCTCTCTCTCTCTCTATATATATATGTATGTAACATGTAGAGGTCTGAAAATATTTTTTAGCTAGAGACCTGCACAGCTCTGGATTAGGGTAGCAATGTGGATACACCTGGCCCTTCTGAGCCACAGTCATGAGAGACATCTCACAGAGCCATATCGTATATCACTCTACAAATCTCTCTCAGCACAAACTACCACTGCCAAATCATCTACTTCCCTCTTGCTCTTTTTGTCCACCGAGTCTTATCCCAAAACTGTAAATCAAAGAAGAACTAGACATAGTGCAGTTCCCTGCACACAGGACAGGCTGAGGCTGGACCAGGGAGATGCAATACGCCAGCCTGCATCTTGGCTGGAGCATCACTATGACTACTTCGAATTTGGAGAGGCGAGGGCAGTTTTGGAGAGTGGGCTGCCGGCCAAGGGTTGCTTCTCAGAGTGGCTAAGACCTAGATGTTCTAAGTGTTACCTTTCCTCACAAACATAAAATAGCAATGCCACTTGTAAGAAGTATGCATGGGCATGGAGGGTTTGTCTTCAGTGCTCTGGCACTGATCAACACAGGGCCAGAATTTCAGTCCTTGTCTGTCTCTGTCATTCTGTCTCTCTGACTGTCTCTACGTGCCTTCTTCACTGGGCCCTTACTGGAAGTCAGTGCATGCATCGTGAACTCAGCCTTCCTGGTGTTGAAATTTTCCTTTCTTTGCCCTTTGGATTATTTAGTCTCCTGCACATGGTGTAGTACAGAGGGGAACTGCGGAGACAGCGTTGCTGCTGCAGGTTCCAGGCATATGTCCATCTCCAGCTGCAGCTGTCCAGGCCCTCTGTGCTTGACTGCCATTCTCCAGGGCCCTGAGGCTGACACTCAGCCTCAATGCAGCCCTCCTCACCTTCCTGCACAGCATCCTTGTCCTTATTCCATGAGAGCCCCGGTCAAGGGAAGTGAAACTCGATCCCCCTGGCACACACACTGTGCTTTCCCTCTATTAAGCCAAATGGAAAGGATCTGTGGTACTGATGGCCACACCAGTGTCCAGATTTCCCATGCAAAACGGAAGCTTCCAGTGTTCAGAAAGAGGGTGTTTTGATGGCTGTGAAATGTCTTTTCCAAGTGCCTCATGGTGTTTCAAATCCCTTTGAAACCTGAAGTTCTTTCTTGTATCTAGGGAATATTTTCACCACTGGCCAGAAGGGCCGCCCAACTAGGAGCACAGCTATCCAGGGGTCAGGAGGTCTTCCAGCCTGCTAGCTCCTGGAGGGATTCCTGAGTATGTCCTCAGGGCCCAAGTGTAAAAGGTGTTTCCAATTGCCTTGATTAGCAGCAGCCAGGCCCTCAGGTGAGGGGCGGGGCTGTGATCTTGACTGGAAGCCCCTAATTTGGCCAATGGAGGCATCCATCTTTCTTTGTCTGTCCATAGCAAGGGCCCGGGGAGTTTGTGCTTCCTGCAAGCAGAGCGACATTGTATGGGACACTCATGCAAGCCTACTTCTGGGAATCTCTCTGAGTGTGATGTGTGGACACCAGGACACCATGATCAGGGATGTGAGGCCACAGGAGCAATTGCCTTAGCCGGACCCAAAGGGTAGGTGTAAGGGGCCGGGTTCATCCACTATTGTTTGGTTCAACACACTTCCAATCTATGTGGAAACACAGCCCTTTCTGGGTACTTTCTGGGCTTGTAATCTGCTGCCCTGAGCAGTGGACTGAGAGCCTGGAGGCTGAGTAGGCAGCCAAATGTGACTGGACAGGCTCAAGCCCCTGAATTCTGAGGGGTGCCCCAGCTTCCCCCATTGGCAGTGTTTGGATCATAGTGAGGCATGGCATTGATTCGGAACTCAGGAGAGTGAGACATGAGAGTCCCTTTGCATATGCATTCTTGCTTAGCCACAATCTGGGCTAGCTGGCTTGCCCTGACCAGATAGGTTCTCTGTACATAAGTTGCAGGAGAGGCTGGCTCCCTTGCCACCCATGCTCTGAGACTACTACAGGTGATCTCTGAGCACACACAGACACACACAAACAGACAGACACACACACACACACACACACACACACATTACTGTCAGGTTGGTAGTAGAGCCTATGGTGAAGGCTGGGGCTGTCTGGGGTCTGTGGGACTCTGTCTCCTCATAGCCATGCCAGTATCCCACATAGTTGATAATAAAGATACACATACATATATGTACATATACATACAAATATATATATATATCAGACATTTTTAGAATTGTTGACCTTTTTATTTGATCTGAATGCAGAATTACCGCATTTATAATAGCCTCCTTATTCATAAATAATTGGTCACATAGTTGGAGCAGGATTCACTACAATTATAAATTATAAACTTTCCAGGAGCATTTCCAATAGCCTTTCTATCAGTATCCTTATTGTAATTATCATAGCACAGAACTTGCCTCCATTTTCTAGTGTAAGCTTCAAATCGTATGCGTTTCTTTTCATTCTCGGAATTCGTAATTTGCCTGGACCCTGTGTGTCAGGGAATTTTTGAAGCAGCCCTCTATTTCTCAGCAGACGTTTTCTATATTTCTGCTGTCATCAGGTCTTCCTGTGGTGTTTGTTTTTATTTTTTTATTTTTTTCAAATCCTCTTAGATCATTCCCATTTATTTGCATATTTATTTATTTATTTATTTATTTCGTCCGATATCACATGAGGGGTCATTTCTTCTGCCTGATAGATTTTCTCTTATAATTGAAGGGAACTTTTGACACACAATACATTTCCTTTTGCAGATACTACACACTACTACAACTGCTACTGCACTGTTTTTGACAGTGACATCCAATGCACAATGGATTAGTATTGCATGGCTCTAGAGAATGTTCACTATTTAACCTACAATGTTTTTAACCTCACAAATATTTATTCTGTTCTTTCTTGGGGGATGAATGGTTTACAGTCAACAGTTCCATGTAATAGTGGGCACGGGGGGGGTTATTTTTCCCACTACCCCTGTATTTCTGTACATCCTTTGTAACTTTCTTATTGAGGAGAAGCAAACAGTCATAAATTGAGAGAGCAGGGCCCAAGCAGGAAGAGAGACAGAGAGACATCTGCAGCTCTGATTTGTCACTAGCCCAGCTTTTCCCTAGCTGGGTAAGTGTGACCAGGGGCTCAAAACAGGGTCTTGGGATTCCACATAGTTCCCTGGCAGCTCCACCAGCTGTTCCTCCAACCCATGCTCCCTTCGTTGTCCATGTAACTATCGATCTGCTCTAGGCATTTCTCACCTTCATATGCCAGAAACCTAACACTTCTCCCTTCCACCCATGAAACTTTGACCTTTTTCTAGGGTGCAAAACAGCAACTCCAATCCAAGTTATTTTCGGGACAAGTGTGTACGTCTCTGTGGGAAGGTGTGTGTGTGTGTGTGTGTGTGTGTGTGTGTGTGTGTAAGTGTGCATAAGTGTGTTTCAGTTAAGATTACCGCTGTTGTTTCTTTATTCCTGACACAGGGACTTAGGAACTGGGTTGTGTTATGACAAAGGAAGTTTCCACTGCACAAGTGGTTTTTCAAGTATGAATTGGCACATTGGATTGTGGACTCTGTTGTGCATTCTCCCAGGTGGTCCTCAGATGGGTTCTTTCCTTTGCTATTCCCATGCTGTGTGTAATTTTCTGGGTAGACTCAAAGAGGAGTGGCATGGGGAGGTCAGCTGCATTCTGCTGTATGTCCACAAGGTGGCGGCAAAGACCATAGTTGAGTGTAGTGATTCTGTGGAATGAGGAGAACTCGAGGAATTGTGGCCCGTGGACAGCAGGGTTGAAATTGACGTAGAGTGCCCTAGACATCTGTTCTTTCCTGTGGGGTGGGGGGATCCCCCATTTGGCTTTGCAAGTGGAAGGGGTTTCTCTCTTTGCCTGGGATGACTCTACTGGGAGCTTGTGAATCCCTGTGCTCAGCTGCATTCTTCTGGGTGTCCACAAGAGGGCAGCACCAGGGCGGGACTAAGGCTCCATGGGGCAAGTGCCCTGAGGCACTGGGCTAGGAGAGTGGCGACAGTGTTTCTGGGTGTGCCCCAAGAGCATGGCCAGCCTAGCGCAGGCAGGCAGTGTCCTAAGGACGGGCCCAGACAAGAGCTGTGGGGGTCGTGTTTGCAGAAACAGGGCCTTGAGAGGATGGCAGAAAGTCCCTGGGGGCGGGCCTCAGAGCCCGTGCCCAATGAGCCTGAGGGGAGGGCCCAGTGCGTATTCATAGAGACAGCTGGCCAATCAGAGAGGAGGAACGTCACCCTCAGGGGCGTGAAGCAAGAGCTGGCCAATGAGAACAGAGGAGGAGTTGCGTGGGCGGGCCTCAGAGAGCAGCCCACCAATGAGAGCCTGGGTGCTGGCTCTGGGTGGGCGTACCCCTGGAGGTCAGCCAATCAGGGTCCAGCGGAAGTGCCCGGGGGGCGGGCCCTTGGGAGGCTGTCCAATGAGCGCCTGGGGCGGGCCTCGTGGGTGGAGCCCAGGAGGCTGGCCAATCATGGGGCAAGGGCGGTGACCTTCCTGGGCGTGCCTTAGGAACTGGCCTATCAGAGGGCGCCCCTCAGACAGCAGCCCGCCAATGGGAGCCAAGAGAAGGCTGGCTGGGGGCGTGTCCCTGGGACACCAGGCCAATCAGAGTCGAGCGGAAGTGGCTGGTGGGCGGGCCTTCCGGAGGCTGCCCAATCAGCGTGCTGCAGGGCCGTGTGGGCGGTGCTCAAGGCCGCTGGCCAATCACTGACTAGGGGCCCGGACCCTCCTGGGCGTGTCCAAGCACACTGGCCAATGAGATTGCTGGTGGGGTTCTGGGCGTGGCCTAGGCCTCTGGCCTATCAGAGCCTGGCTGGCGCCCTATGGGCGGGCCTTCTGAAGGAATCCCGCCCATGGGAGCTCAGAGCTGGCCTTAAAAGGCTGGGCGTGCTTCCAGGAAATGCGAAGCAGGGTTCAGCCCAGGGCCCTGCCTTGCAGAAGCTGTCCAGTGCGCATGTGTATAACTCCGTTTGTGCCTGTGCCTCTGTGGATTTGTGTGTGTGTGTGTGTCTGAGGGAGGGAGAGAGAGAGAGAACAACAGAATCACTGTGCCACAGGTGATTTTGTGCAAAACACTTGGCACATTCTGATTTACAGCTCAATATTGACACCAGGGCAGCTCTCCTTGGCCCTTGGTCACTTTTCTTCTTTTCAGATGTAAAGACACTGAAGAGGGAGAGGTTTATGCCCTGAGGCTTGCACTGGGAACTAGCAGCTTCCCTGTTTGTGTTGCCAAACTAGGAAACCTGTGGTGCCTGTCCATGTGGAGAGTCTCCTGGATGAGTTCCTTCTCGAGCCTTTTTCGCTCGGTCCCGTTGGAGCTGCATATAGCTAATGATTTGGAGATTTTATTCCTTTGGACAATTCTTTTCCTGATGCAAAGTTTCTCTCCAGGTTTTAGCAATCAATTGTGTGAATGTCACATCGAATCCATTGTAGAAAATGACTACATCAGTGTCTCTCTCTCTCTTTCTCTCTCTCTCTCTATCTCTCTCTCTCTCTCTATATATATATATGTATGTAACATGTAGAGGTCTGAAAATATTTTTTAGCTAGAGACCTGCACAGCTCTGGATTAGGGTAGCAATGTGGATACACCTGGCCCTTCTGAGCCACAGTCATGAGAGACATCTCACAGAGCCATATCGTATATCACTCTACAAATCTCTCTCAGCACAAACTACCACTGCCAAATCATCTACTTCCCTCTTGCTCTTTTTGTCCACCGAGTCTTATCCCAAAACTGTAAATCAAAGAAGAACTAGACATAGTGCAGTTCCCTGCACACAGGACAGGCTGAGGCTGGACCAGGGAGATGCAATACGCCAGCCTGCATCTTGGCTGGAGCATCACTATGACTACTTCGAATTTGGATAGGCGAGGGCAGTTTGGGAGAGTGGGCTGCCGGCCAAGGGTTGCTTCTCAGAGTGGCTAAGACCTAGATGTTCTAAGTGTTACCTTTCCTCACAAACATAAAATAGCAATGCCACTTGTAAGAAGTATGCATGGGCATGGAGGGTTTGTCTTCAGTGCTCTGGCACTGATCAACACAGGGCCAGAATTTCAGTCCTTGTCTGCCTCTGTCATTCTGTCTCTCTGACTGTCTCTACGTGCCTTCTTCACTGGGCCCTTACTGGAAGTCAGTGCATGCATCGTGAACTCAGCCTTCCTGGTGTTGAAATTTTCCTTTCTTTGCCCTTTGGATTATTTAGTCTCCTGCACATGGTGTAGTACAGAGGGGAACAGCGGAGACAGCGTTGCTGCTGCAGGTTCCAGGCATATGTCCATCTCCAGCTGCAGCTGTCCAGGCCCTCTGTGCTTGACTGCCATTCTCCAGGGCCCTGAGGCTGACACTCAGCCTCAATGCAGCCCTCCTCACCTTCCTGCACAGCATCCTTGTCCTTATTCCATGAGAGCCCCGGTCAAGGGAAGTGAAACTCGATCCCCCTGGCACACACACTGTGCTTTCCCTCTATTAAGCCAAACGGAAAGGATCTGTGGTACTGATGGCCACACCAGTGTCCAGATTTCCCATGCAAAACGGAAGCTTCCAGTGTTCAGAAAGAGGGTGTTTTGATGGCTGTGAAATGTCTTTTCCAAGTGCCTCATGGTGTTTCAAATCCCTTTGAAACCTGAAGTTCTTTATTGTATCTAGGGAATATTTTCACCACTGGCCAGAAGGGCCGCCCAACTAGGAGCACAGCTATCCAGGGGTCAGGAGGTCTTCCAGCCTGCTAGCTCCTGGAGGGATTCCTGAGTATGTCCTCAGGGCCCAAGTGTAAAAGGTGTTTCCAATTGCCTTGATTAGCAGCAGCCAGGCCCTCAGGTGAGGGGCGGGGCTGTGATCTTGACTGGAAGCCCCTAATTTGGCCAATGGAGGCATCCATCTTTTTTTGTCTGTCCATAGCAAGGGCCCGGGGAGTTTGTGCTTCCTGCAAGCAGAGAGACATTGTATGGGACACTCATGCAAGCCTACTTCTAGGAATCTCTCTGAGTGTGATGTGTGGACACCAGGACACCATGATCAGGGATGTGAGGCCACAGGAGCAATTGCCTTAGCCGGACCCAAAGGGTAGGTGTAAGGGTCCGGGTTCATCCACTATTGTTTGGTTCAACACACTTCCCATCTATGTGGAAATACAGCCCTTTCTGGGTACTTTCTGGGATTGTAATCTGCTGCCCTGAGCAGTGGACTGAGAGCCTGGAGGCTGAGTAGGCAGCAAACGTGACTGGACAGGCTCAAGCCCCTGAATTCTGAGGGGTGCCCCAGCTTCCCCCATTGGCAGTGTTTGGATCATAGTGAGGCATGGCATTGATTCGGAACTCAGGAGAGTGAGACATGAGAGTCCCTTTGCATATGCATTCTTGCTTAGCCACAATCTGGGCTAGCTGGCTTGCCCTGACCAGATAGGTTCTCTGTACATAAGTTGCAGGAGAGGCTGGCTCCCTTGCCACCCATGCTCTGAGACTACTACAGGTGATCTCTGAGCACACACAGACACACACAAACAGACAGACACACACACACACACACACACACACACATTACTGTCAGGTTGGTAGTAGAGCCTATGGTGAAGGCTGGGGCTGTCTGGGGTCTGTGGGACTCTGTCTCCTCATAGCCATGCCAGTATCCCACATAGTTGATAATAAAGATACACATACATATATGTACATATACATACAAATATATATATATATCAGACATTTTTAGAATTGTTGACCTTTTTATTTGATCTGAATGCAGAATTACCGCATTTATAATAGCCTCCTTATTCATAAATAATTGGTCACATAGTTGGAGCAGGATTCACTACAATTATAAATTATAAACTTTCCAGGAGCATTTCCAATAGCCTTTCTATCAGTATCCTTATTGTAATTATCATAGCACAGAACTTGCCTCCATTTTCTAGTGTAAGCTTCAAATCGTATGCGTTTCTTTTCATTCTCGGAATTCGTAATTTGCCTGGACCCTGTGTGTCAGGGAATTTTTGAAGCAGCCCTCTATTTCTCAGCAGACGTTTTCTATATTTCTGCTGTCATCAGGTCTTCCTGTGGTGTTTGTTTTTATTTTTTTATTTTTTTCAAATCCTCTTAGATCATTCCCATTTATTTGCATATTTATTTATTTATTTATTTATTTCGTCCGATATCACATGAGGGGTCATTTCTTCTGCCTGATAGATTTTCTCTTATAATTGAAGGGAACTTTTGACACACAATACATTTCCTTTTGCAGATACTACACACTACTACAACTGCTACTGCACTGTTTTTGACAGTGACATCCAATGCACAATGGATTAGTATTGCATGGCTCTAGAGAATGTTCACTATTTAACCTACAATGTTTTTAACCTCACAAATATTTATTCTGTTCTTTCTTGGGGGATGAATGGTTTACAGTCAACAGTTCCATGTAATAGTGGGCACGGGGGGGGGTTATTTTTCCCACTACCCCTGTATTTCTGTACATCCTTTGTAACTTTCTTATTGAGGAGAAGCAAACAGTCATAAATTGAGAGAGCAGGGCCCAAGCAGGAAGAGAGACAGAGAGACATCTGCAGCTCTGATTTGTCACTAGCCCAGCTTTTCCCTAGCTGGGTAAGTGTGACCAGGGGCTCAAAACAGGGTCTTGGGATTCCACATAGTTCCCTGGCAGCTCCACCAGCTGTTCCTCCAACCCATGCTCCCTTCGTTGTCCATGTAACTATCGATCTGCTCTAGGCATTTCTCACCTTCATATGCCAGAAACCTAACACTTCTCCCTTCCACCCATGAAACTTTGACCTTTTTCTAGGGTGCAAAACAGCAACTCCAATCCAAGTTATTTTCGGGACAAGTGTGTACGTCTCTGTGGGAAGGTGTGTGTGTGTGTGTGTGTGTGTGTGTGTGTGTGTGTAAGTGTGCATAAGTGTGTTTCAGTTAAGATTACCGCTGTTGTTTCTTTATTCCTGACACAGGGACTTAGGAACTGGGTTGTGTTATGACAAAGGAAGTTTCCACTGCACAAGTGGTTTTTCAAGTATGAATTGGCACATTGGATTGTGGACTCTGTTGTGCATTCTCCCAGGTGGTCCTCAGATGGGTTCTTTCCTTTGCTATTCCCATGCTGTGTGTAATTTTCTGGGTAGACTCAAAGAGGAGTGGCATGGGGAGGTCAGCTGCATTCTGCTGTATGTCCACAAGGTGGCGGCAAAGACCATAGTTGAGTGTAGTGATTCTGTGGAATGAGGAGAACTCGAGGAATTGTGGCCCGTGGACAGCAGGGTTGAAATTGACGTAGAGTGCCCTAGACATCTGTTCTTTCCTGTGGGGTGGGGGGATCCCCCATTTGGCTTTGCAAGTGGAAGGGGTTTCTCTCTTTGCCTGGGATGACTCTACTGGGAGCTTGTGAATCCCTGTGCTCAGCTGCATTCTGCTGGGAGTCGACAAGAGGGCAGCACCAGGGCGGGACTAAGGCTCCATGGGGCAAGTGCCCTGAGGCACTGGGCTAGGAGAGTGGCGACAGTGTTTCTGGGTGTGCCCCAAGAGCATGGCCAGCCTAGCGCAGGCAGGCAGTGTCCTAAGGACGGGCCCAGACAAGAGCTGTGGGGGTCGTGTTTGCAGAAACAGGGCCTTGAGAGGATGGCAGAAAGTCCCTGGGGGCGGGCCTCAGAGCCCGTGCCCAATGAGCCTGAGGGGAGGGCCCAGTGCGTATTCATAGAGACAGCTGGCCAATCAGAGAGGAGGAACGTCACCCTCAGGGGCGTGAAGCAAGAGCTGGCCAATGAGAACAGAGGAGGAGTTGCGTGGGCGGGCCTCAGAGAGCAGCCCACCAATGAGAGCCTGGGTGCTGGCTCTGGGTGGGCGTACCCCTGGAGGTCAGCCAATCAGGGTCCAGCGGAAGTGCCCGGGGGCGGGCCCTCGGGAGGCTGTCCAATGAGCGCCTGGGGCGGGCCTCGTGGGTGGAGCCCAGGAGGCTGGCCAATCATGGGGCAAGGGCGGTGACCTTCCTGGGCGTGCCTTAGGAACTGGCCTATCAGAGGGCGCCCCTCAGACAGCAGCCCGCCAATGGGAGCCAAGAGAAGGCTGGCTGGGGGCGTGTCCCTGGGACACCAGGCCAATCAGAGTCGAGCGGAAGTGGCTGGTGGGCGGGCCTTCCGGAGGCTGCCCAATCAGCGTGCTGCAGGGCCGTGTGGGCGGTGCTCAAGGCCGCTGGCCAATCACTGACTAGGGGCCCGGACCCTCCTGGGCGTGTCCAAGCACACTGGCCAATGAGATTGCTGGTGGGGTTCTGGGCGTGGCCTAGGCCTCTGGCCTATCAGAGCCTGGCTGGCGCCCTATGGGCGGGCCTTCTGAAGGAATCCCGCCCATGGGAGCTCAGAGCTGGCCTTAAAAGGCTGGGCGTGCTTCCAGGAAATGCGAAGCAGGGTTCAGCCCAGGGCCCTGCCTTGCAGAAGCTGTCCAGTGCGCATGTGTATAACTCCGTTTGTGCCTGTGCCTCTGTGGATTTGTGTGTGTGTGTGTGTCTGAGGGAGGGAGAGAGAGAGAGAACAACAGAATCACTGTGCCACAGGTGATTTTGTGCAAAACACTTGGCACATTCTGATTTACAGCTCAATATTGACACCAGGGCAGCTCTCCTTGGCCCTTGGTCACTTTTCTTCTTTTCAGATGTAAAGACACTGAAGAGGGAGAGGTTTATGCCCTGAGGCTTGCACTGGGAACTAGCAGCTTCCCTGTTTGTGTTGCCAAACTAGGAAACCTGTGGTGCCTGTCCATGTGGAGAGTCTCCTGGATGAGTTCCTTCTCGAGCCTTTTTCGCTCGGTCCCGTTGGAGCTGCATATAGCTAATGATTTGGAGATTTTATTCCTTTGGACAATTCTTTTCCTGATGCAAAGTTTCTCTCCAGGTTTTAGCAATCAATTGTGTGAATGTCACATCGAATCCATTGTAGAAAATGACTACATCAGTGTCTCTCTCTCTCTTTCTCTCTCTCTCTCTATCTCTCTCTCTCTCTCTATATATATATATGTATGTAACATGTAGAGGTCTGAAAATATTTTTTAGCTAGAGACCTGCACAGCTCTGGATTAGGGTAGCAATGTGGATACACCTGGCCCTTCTGAGCCACAGTCATGAGAGACATCTCACAGAGCCATATCGTATATCACTCTACAAATCTCTCTCAGCACAAACTACCACTGCCAAATCATCTACTTCCCTCTTGCTCTTTTTGTCCACCGAGTCTTATCCCAAAACTGTAAATCAAAGAAGAACTAGACATAGTGCAGTTCCCTGCACACAGGACAGGCTGAGGCTGGACCAGGGAGATGCAATACGCCAGCCTGCATCTTGGCTGGAGCATCACTATGACTACTTCGAATTTGGATAGGCGAGGGCAGTTTGGGAGAGTGGGCTGCCGGCCAAGGGTTGCTTCTCAGAGTGGCTAAGACCTAGATGTTCTAAGTGTTACCTTTCCTCACAAACATAAAATAGCAATGCCACTTGTAAGAAGTATGCATGGGCATGGAGGGTTTGTCTTCAGTGCTCTGGCACTGATCAACACAGGGCCAGAATTTCAGTCCTTGTCTGCCTCTGTCATTCTGTCTCTCTGACTGTCTCTACGTGCCTTCTTCACTGGGCCCTTACTGGAAGTCAGTGCATGCATCGTGAACTCAGCCTTCCTGGTGTTGAAATTTTCCTTTCTTTGCCCTTTGGATTATTTAGTCTCCTGCACATGGTGTAGTACAGAGGGGAACAGCGGAGACAGCGTTGCTGCTGCAGGTTCCAGGCATATGTCCATCTCCAGCTGCAGCTGTCCAGGCCCTCTGTGCTTGACTGCCATTCTCCAGGGCCCTGAGGCTGACACTCAGCCTCAATGCAGCCCTCCTCACCTTCCTGCACAGCATCCTTGTCCTTATTCCATGAGAGCCCCGGTCAAGGGAAGTGAAACTCGATCCCCCTGGCACACACACTGTGCTTTCCCTCTATTAAGCCAAACGGAAAGGATCTGTGGTACTGATGGCCACACCAGTGTCCAGATTTCCCATGCAAAACGGAAGCTTCCAGTGTTCAGAAAGAGGGTGTTTTGATGGCTGTGAAATGTCTTTTCCAAGTGCCTCATGGTGTTTCAAATCCCTTTGAAACCTGAAGTTCTTTATTGTATCTAGGGAATATTTTCACCACTGGCCAGAAGGGCCGCCCAACTAGGAGCACAGCTATCCAGGGGTCAGGAGGTCTTCCAGCCTGCTAGCTCCTGGAGGGATTCCTGAGTATGTCCTCAGGGCCCAAGTGTAAAAGGTGTTTCCAATTGCCTTGATTAGCAGCAGCCAGGCCCTCAGGTGAGGGGCGGGGCTGTGATCTTGACTGGAAGCCCCTAATTTGGCCAATGGAGGCATCCATCTTTTTTTGTCTGTCCATAGCAAGGGCCCGGGGAGTTTGTGCTTCCTGCAAGCAGAGAGACATTGTATGGGACACTCATGCAAGCCTACTTCTAGGAATCTCTCTGAGTGTGATGTGTGGACACCAGGACACCATGATCAGGGATGTGAGGCCACAGGAGCAATTGCCTTAGCCGGACCCAAAGGGTAGGTGTAAGGGTCCGGGTTCATCCACTATTGTTTGGTTCAACACACTTCCCATCTATGTGGAAACACAGCCCTTTCTGGGTACTTTCTGGGATTGTAATCTGCTGCCCTGAGCAGTGGACTGAGAGCCTGGAGGCTGAGTAGGCAGCAAACGTGACTGGACAGGCTCAAGCCCCTGAATTCTGAGGGGTGCCCCAGCTTCCCCCATTGGCAGTGTTTGGATCATAGTGAGGCATGGCATTGATTCGGAACTCAGGAGAGTGAGACATGAGAGTCCCTTTGCATATGCATTCTTGCTTAGCCACAATCTGGGCTAGCTGGCTTGCCCTGACCAGATAGGTTCTCTGTACATAAGTTGCAGGAGAGGCTGGCTCCCTTGCCACCCATGCTCTGAGACTACTACAGGTGATCTCTGAGCACACACAGACACACACAAACAGACAGACACACACACACACACACACACACACACACACACATTACTGTCAGGTTGGTAGTAGAGCCTATGGTGAAGGCTGGGGCTGTCTGGGGTCTGTGGGCATGAGAGCTGCTGCCTTACAATCTCTACAAGCCAGGTTTGAACCTGTCATCAATGAACACAGTGTAGGGGGTTTTTGAATTCTGGTCTCTTTCCAACTCATCTATTTCTCTTCTCGCCTTCTCTATCTCTAACTCTCACATGCTCTCACACACTCTGTCTTCACTCATTAATATTTTACTTAGATTCTTATTTTACTGACAGGCCCAGATGGACAAATTGAGTTACCAGAGCACTGCTGAGCTCTGGCTTGTTGTGTTGTCGATTTCACCTAGGCTACTGGAGCCTCAGTTTGTAAGTCTTTCTGACACAAGCCATATTCTGTCTCCTCATTTCCATGCCAGTATCACTCAGAGTTTATAATAAAGATATACATACATGTATATATATACATATAGATTTATATATCTGTCATTTTTAGAATGTTCGACCTATGTATTTGACCTTCTTTCAGAATTACCACATTTATAACAGCCTAGATTTCTGAAATAATTGACCATATAGTTGGAGCAGGATTCAATACAATTATAAATAATAGAACCTTCCAGTAGCATTTCTAATCGTGTTTCTATTAGCATCCTTATTGTAATTATCATGGCCCAGATCTTCCCTCCTTTTTCTAGTGTAAGCTTCAATACGTATGTGTTTGTTTTCTTTCTCCGGAAATCTTAATGTCCCTGGACCCTGAAGTGTTAGGGAATTTTTGAAGCAGCCCTCTGTTTCTCAGCAGATGGTTTCTATGTTTGTGCTGTCATCAGGTCTTCTTGTGGTTTTTGTCTTTATTTATTTTTATTGTTTCAAGTCCTCCTAGATCATCCCCATTTATTTGCATATTTATTTATTTAGTCAGGTATCACATGTGGCATCATTTCTTCTGCTTGAGAGATTTTCTCTTATAACTGAAGGGAACTTTGGATGCACAATACATTTCCTGGGGCAAATACTACACACATATGGTGAAGGCTTGGGTTGTCTGGGGTCTGTGGGCATTAGAGCTGCTGCGTGACAATCTCTACAACCCAGGTTTGAACCTGTCATGAATGAACACAGCCTAGGGGGTTTTTGACTTCTGGTCTATTTCCAACTCTTCTATTTCTCTTCTCGCCATCTCTGTCTCTGACTCTCACAGGCTCTCTCTCACTCTGTCTGAACTCAGGAATATTTTACTTATATCCTTATTTTATTGACAGGCCCAGATATACAAAGAGAGTGGCCAGAGCACTGCTGAGCTCTGGCTGGTTTTGTTTGTGATTTCACCTAGGCTACTGGAGCCTCTGATTGGTAAGTCTCTCTGACTTAAGCCATATTCTGTCTCCTCATATCCATGGCAGTATCTCTCAGACTTTATAATAAAGATATACATCCATATACATATATAAATATACATATATATCTCTGTCATTTTTAGAATTGTCAACCTATGTAATTGATCTTAATCAGAATTCACACATTTACAACAGGTTCCTTTATCCCTACTAATTGGCCACGTAGTTGGAGCAGGATTCAATACAATTATAAATAATAGAACCTTCCAGTAGCATTTCTAATAGCATTTCTATCAGCATCCTTATTTTAATTATCATAGTACAGAACTTGCCTCCTTTCTCTAGTGTAAGCTTCAATAAATATGAGTTTCTTTTCATTCTCCCGAAATCTTAATTTCCCTGGACTCTGAAGGGTCTCGGAACTTTTGAAGCAGCCCTTGATTCACAGCAGATGGTTTCTATGTTTCTGCTGTCATCAGGTCTTCTTGTGCTTTTTGTTTTTATTTTTCATTTGTTTCAAATCCTCCTAGATAACCCCCATTTACTTGCATATTTATTTATTTATTTATTTATTTATTTGGTTCTATATTACATGAGGGGTCCATTCTTCTGCTTGATAGATTTTTCTCTTATAATTGAAGGGAAGTTTACACTCACAATACATATCCTGTCGTAAATACTACACACATATGGTGAAGGCTGGGGTTGTCTGGGGTCTGTGGACAGGAGACTGATGCCTTACAATCTCGACAACCCAGGTTTGAACCTGTCATGTATGAACACAGAGTGGGAGCTTTTGGACTTCTGGTCTCTTTCCAACTCTTCTATTTCTCTTCTTGCCTTCTCTGTCTCTGACTCTCACAGGCTCTCACTCACTCTGTCTGCACTCATTAATATTTTACTTTTATATTATTTGACTGACAGGCCCAGATATACAAAGCGAGTCACCAGGGCCCAGCTGAGCTCTGGATTGTTTTGTTGGCGATTTCACCTAGGTTTCTGGAGCCTCAGCTTTGTAAGTCTCTCTGGCACAAGCCATACTCTGTCTCCTCATAGCCATGCCAGTATCCCTCATAGTTGATAATAAAGATACACATACATATATGTACATATACATACATATATATATATATATATATATATCAGACATTTTTAGAATTGTTGACCTTTTTATTTGATCTGAATGCAGAATTACCGCATTTATAATAGCCTCCTTATTCATAAATAATTGGTCACATAGTTGGAGCAGGATTCACTACAATTATAAATTATAAACTTTCCAGGAGCATTTCCAATAGCCTTTCTATCAGTATCCTTATTGTAATTATCATAGCACAGAACTTGCCTCCATTTTCTAGTGTAAGCTTCAAATCGTATGCGTTTCTTTTCATTCTCGGAATTCGTAATTTGCCTGGACCCTGTGTGTCAGGGAATTTTTGAAGCAGCCCTCTATTTCTCAGCAGACGTTTTCTATATTTCTGCTGTCATCAGGTCTTCCTGTGGTGTTTCTTTTTATTTTTTTATTTTTTTCAAATCCTCTTAGATCATTCCCATTTATTTGCATATTTATTTATTTATTTATTTCGTCCGATATCACATGAGGGGTCATTTCTTCTGCCTGATAGATTTTCTCTTATAATTGAAGGGAACTTTTGACACACAATACATTTCCTTTTGCAGATACTACACACTACTACAACTGCTACTGCACTGTTTTTGACAGTGACATCCAATGCACAATGGATTAGTATTGCATGGCTCTAGAGAATGTTCACTATTTAACCTACAATGTTTTTAACCTCACAAATATTTATTCTGTTCTTTCTTGGGGGATGAATGGTTTACAGTCAACAGTTCCATGTAATAGTGGGCACGGGGGGGGTAATTTTTCCCACTACCCCTGTATTTCTGTACATCCTTTGTAACTTTCTTATTGAGGAGAAGCAAACAGTCATAAATTGAGAGAGCAGGGCCCAAGCAGGAAGAGAGACAGAGAGACATCTGCAACTCTGATTTGTCACTAGTCCAGCTTTTCCCTAGCTGGGTAAGTGTGACCAGGGGCTCAAAACAGGGTCTTGGGATTCCACATAGTTCCCTGGCAGCTCCACCAGCTGTCCCTCCAACCCATGCTCCCTTCGTTGTCCATGTAACTATCGATCTGCTCTAGGCATTTCTCACCTTCATATGCCAGAAACTTAACACTTCTCCCTTCCACCCATGAAACTTTGACCTTTTGCTAGGGTGCAAAACAGCAACTCCAATCCAAATTATTTTCGGGACAAGTGTGTACGTCTCTGTGGGAAGGTGTGTGTGTGTGTGTGTGTGTGTAAGTGTGCATAAGTGTGTTTCAGTTAAGATTACCGCTGTTGATTCTTTATTCCTGACACAGGGACTTAGGAACTGGGTTGTGTTATGACAAAGGAAGTTTCCACTGCACAAGTGGTTTTTCAAGTATGAATTGGCACATTGGATTGTGGACTCTGTTGTGCATTCTCCCAGGTGGTCCTCAGATGGGTTCTTTCCTTTGCTATTCCCATGCTGTGTGTAATTTTCTGGGTAGACTCAAAGAGGAGTGGCATGGGGAGCTCAGCTGCATTCTTCTGTAGGTCCACAAGGTGGCGGCAAATACCATAGTTGAGTGTAGTGATTCTGTGGAATTAGGAGAACTCTAGGAATTGTGGCCCGTGGACAGCAGGGTTGAAATTGACGTAGAGTGCCCTAGACATCTGTTCTTTCCTGTGGGGTGGGGGGATCCCCCATTTGGCTTTGCAAGTGGAAGGGGTTTCTCTCTTTGCCTGGGATGACTCTACTGGGAGCTTGTGAATCCCTGAGCTCAGCTGCATTCTTCTGGGTGTCCACAAGAGGGCAGCACCAGGGCGGGACTAAGGCTCCATGGGGCAAGTGCCCTGAGGCACTGGGCTAGGAGAGTGGCGACAGTGTTTCTGGGTGTGCCCCAAGAGCATGGCCAGCCTAGCGCAGGCAGGCAGTGTCCTAAGGATGGGCCCAGACAGGAGCTGTGGGGTCGTGTTTGCAGAAACAGGGCCTTCAGAGGATGGCAGAAAGTCCCCGGGGGCGGGCCTCAGAGCCCGTGCCCAATGAGCCTGAGGGGAGGGCCCAGTGGGTATTCATAGAGACAGCTGGCCAATCAGAGAGGAGGAACGTCACCCTCAGGGGCGTGAAGCAAGAGCTGGCCAATGAGAACAGAGGAGGAGTTGCGTGGGCGGGCCTCAGAGAGCAGCCCACCAATGAGAGCCTGGGTGCTGGCTCTGGGTGGGCGTACCCCTGGAGGTCAGCCAATCAGGGTCCAGCGGAAGTGCCTGGGGGGCGGGCCCTCGGGAGGCTGTCCAATGAGCGCCTGGGGCGGGCCTCGTGGGCGGAGCCCAGGAGGCTGGCCAATCATGGGGCAAGGGCGGTGACCTTCCTGGGCGTGCCTTAGGAACTGGCCTATCAGAGGGCGCCCCTCAGACAGCAGCCCGCCAATGGGAGCCAAGAGAAGGCTGGCTGGGGGCGTCTCCCTGGGACACCAGGCCAATCAGAGTCGAGCGGAAGTGGCTGGTGGGCGGGCCTTCCGGAGGCTGCCCAATCAGCGTGCTGCAGGGCCGTGTGGGCGGTGCTCAAGGCCGCTGGCCAATCACTGACTAGGGGCCCGGACCCTCCTGGGCGTGTCCAAGCACACTGGCCAATGAGATTGCTGGTGGGGTTCTGGGCGTGGCCTAGGCCTCTGGCCTATCAGAGCCTGGCTGGCGCCCTGTGGGCGGGCCTTCTGAAGAAATCCCGCCAATGGGAGCTCAGAGCTGGCCTTAAAAGGCTGGGCGTGCTTCCAGGAAATGCGAAGCAGGGTTCAGCCCAGGGCCCTGCCTTGCAGAAGCTGTCCAGTGCGCATGTGTATAACTCCGTTTGTGCCTGTGCCTCTGTGGATTTGTGTGTGTGTGTGTGTGTGTGTGTGTGTGTGTGTGTGTCTGAGGGAGGGAGAGAGAGAGAGAACAACAGAATCACTGTGGCACAGGTGATTTTGTGCAAAACACTTGGCACATTCTGATTTACAGCTCAATATTGACACCAGGGCAGCTCTCCTTGGCCCTTGGTCACTTTTCTTCTTTTCACATGTAAAGACACTGAAGAGGGAGAGGTTTTTGCCCTGAGGCTTGCACTGGGAACTAGCAGCTGCCCTGTTTGTGTTGCCAGACTAGGAAACCTGTGGTGCCTGTCCATGTGGAGAGTCTCCTGGATGAGTTCCTTCTCGAGCCTTTTTCGCTCGGTCCCGTTGGAGCTGCATATAGCTAATGATTTGGAGATTTTATTCCTTTGGACAATTCTTTTCCTGATGCGAAGTTTCTCTCCAGGTTTTAGCAATCAATTGTGTGAATGTCACATCGAATCCATTGTAGAAAATGACTACATCAGTGTCTCTCTCTCTCTTTCTCTCTCTCTCTCTCTCTCTCTATCTCTCTCTCTCTATATATATATGTATGTAACATGTAGAGGTCTGAAAATATTTTTTAGCTAGAGACCTGCACAGCTCTGGATTAGGGTAGCAATGTGGATACACCTGGCCCTTCTGAGCCACAGTCATGAGAGACATCTCACAGAGCCATATCGTATATCACTCTACAAATCTCTCTCAGCACAAACTACCACTGCCAAATCATCTACTTCCCTCTTGCTCTTTTTGTCCACCGAGTCTTATCCCAAAACTGTAAATCAAAGAAGAAATAGACATAGTGCAGTTCCCTGCACACAGGACAGGCTGAGGCTGGACCAGGGAGATGCAATGCGCCAGCCTGCATCTTGGCTGGAGCATCACTATGACTACTTCGAATTTGGAGAGGCGAGGGCAGTTTGGGAGAGTGGGCTGCCGGCCAAGGGTTGCTTCTCAGAGTGGCTAAGACCTAGATGTTCTAAGTGTTACCTTTCCTCACAAACATAAAATAGCAATGCCACTTGTAAGAAGTATGCATGGGCATGGAGGGTTTGTCTTCAGTGCTCTGGCACTGATCAACACAGGGCCAGAATTTCAGTCCTTGTCTGTCTCTGTCATTCTGTCTCTCTGACTGTCTCTACGTGCCTTCTTCACTGGGCCCTTACTGGAAGTCAGTGCATGCATCATGAACTCAGCCTTCCTGGTGTTGAAATTTTCCTTTCTTTGCCCTTTGGATTATTTAGTCTCCTGCACATGGTGTAGTACAGAGGGGAACTGCGGAGACAGCGTTGCTGCTGCAGGTTCCAGGCATATGTCCATCTCCAGCTGCAGCTGTCCAGGCCCTCTGTGCTTGACTGCCATTCTCCAGGGCCCTGAGGCTGACACTCAGCCTCAATGCAGCCCTCCTCACCTTCCTGCACAGCATCCTTGTCCTTATTCCATGAGAGCCCCGGTCAAGGGAAGTGAAACTCGATCCCCCTGGCACACACACTGTGCTTTCCCTCTATTAAGCCAAATGGAAAGGATCTGTGGTACTGATGGCCACACCAGTGTCCAGATTTTTCTATGCAAAACGGAAGCTTCCAGTGTTCAGAAAGAGGGTGTTTTGATGGCTGTGAAATGTCTTTTCCAAGTGCCTCATGGTGTTTCAAATCCCTTTGAAACCTGAAGTTCTTTCTTGTATCTAGGGGATATTTTCACCACTGGCCAGAAGGGCCGCCCAACTAGGAGCACAGCTATCCAGGGGTCAGGAGGTCTTCCAGCCTGCTAGCTCCTGGAGGGATTCCTGAGTATGTCCTCAGGGCCCAAGTGTAAAAGGTGTTTCCAATTGCCTTGATTAGCAGCAGCCAGGCCCTCAGGTGAGGGGCGGGGCTGTGATCTTGACTGGAAGCCCCTAATTTGGCCAATGGAGGCATCCATCTTTTTTTGTCTGTCCATAGCAAGGGCCTGGGGAGTTTGTGCTTCCTGCAAGCAGAGCGACATTGTATGGGACACTCATGCAAGCCTACTTCTAGGAATCTCTCTGAGTGTGATGTGTGGACACCAGGACACCATGATCAGGGATGTGAGGCCACAGGAGCAATTGCCTTAGCCGGACCCAAAGGGTAGGTGTAAGGGTCCGGGTTCATCCACTATTGTTTGGTTCAACACACTTCCCATCTATGTGGAAACACAGCCCTTTCTGGGTACTTTCTGGGCTTGTAATCTGCTGCCCTGAGCAGTGGACTGAGAGCCTGGAGGCTGAGTAGGCAGCCAAACGTGACTGGACAGGCTCAAGCCCCTGAATTCTGAGGGGTGCCCCAGCTTCCCCCATTGGCAGTGTTTGGATCATAGTGAGGCATGGCGTTGATTCGGAACTCAGGAGAGTGAGACATGAGAGTCCCTTTGCATATGCATTCTTGCTTAGCCACAATCTGGGCTAGCTGGCTTGCCCTGACCAGATAGGTTCTCTGTACATAAGTTGCAGGGGAGGCTTGCTCCTTTGCCACCCATGCTCTGAGACTACTACAGGTGATCTCTGAGCACACACAGACACACACAAACAGACAGACAGACACACACACACACACACACATTACTGTCAGGTTGGTAGTAGAGCCTATGGTGAAGGCTGGGGCTGTCTGGGGTCTGTGGGCATGAGAGCTGCTGCCTTACAATCTCTACAAGCCAGGTTTGAACCTGTCATCAATGAACACAGTGTAGGAGGTTTTTGAATTCTGGTCTCTTTCCAACTCATCTATTTCTCTTCTCGCCTTCTCTATCTCTAACTCTCACATGCTCTCACACACTCTGTCTTCACTCATTAATATTTTACTTAGATTCTTATTTTACTGACAGGCCCAGATAGACAAAGAGAGTTACCAGAGCACTGCTGAGCTCTGGCTTGTTGTGTCGGCGATTTCACCTAGGCTACTGGAGCCTCAGTTTGTAAGTCTTTCTGACACAAGCCATATTCTGTCTCCTCATTTCCATGCCAGTATCACTCAGAGTTTATAATAAAGATATACATACATGTATATATATACATATAGATTTATATATCTGTCATTTTTAGAATGTTCGACCTATGTATTTGACCTTCTTTCAGAATTACCACATTTATAACAGCCTAGTTTTTCTGAAATAATTGGCCATATAGTTGGAGCAGGATTCAATACAATTATAAATAATAGAACCTTCCAGTAGCATTTCTAATCGTGTTTCTATTAGGATCCTTATTGTAATTATCATGGCCCAGATCTTCCCTCCTTTTTCTAGTGTAAGCTTCAATACGTATGTGTTTGTTTTCTTTCTCCGGAAATCTTAATGTCCCTGGACCCTGAAGTGTTAGGGAATTTTTGAAGCAGCCCTCTGTTTCTCAGCAGATGGTTTCTATGTTTCTGCTGTCATCAGGTCTTCTTGTGGTTTTTGTCTTTATTTATTTTTATTGTTTCCAGTCCTCCTAGATCATCCCCATTTATTTGCATATTTATTTATTTAGTCAGGTATCACATGTGGCATCATTTCTTCTGCTTGAGAGATTTTCTCTTATAACTGAAGGGAACTTTGGATGCACAATACATTTCCTGGGGCAAATACTACACACATATGGTGAAGGCTTGGGTTGTCTGGGGTCTGTGGGCATTAGAGCTGCTGCGTGACAATCTCTACAACCCAGGTTTGAACCTGTCATGAATGAACACAGCCTAGGGGGTTTTTGACTTCTGGTCTATTTCCAACTCTTCTATTTCTCTTCTCGCCATCTCTGTCTCTGACTCTCACAGGCTCTCTCTCACTCTGTCTGAACTCAGGAATATTTTACTTATATCCTTATTTTATTGACAGGCCCAGATATACAAAGAGAGTGGCCAGAGCACTGCTGAGCTCTGGCTGGTTTTGTTTGTGATTTCACCTAGGCTACTGGAGCCTCTGATTGGTAAGTCTCTCTGACTTAAGCCATATTCTGTCTCCTCATATCCATGGCAGTATCTCTCAGACTTTATAATAAAGATATACATCCATATACATATATAAATATACATATATATCTCTGTCATTTTTAGAATTGTCAACCTATGTAATTGATCTTAATCAGAATTCACACATTTACAACAGGTTCCTTTTTCCCTACTAATTGGCCACATAGTTGGAGCAGGATTCAATACAATTATAAATAATAGAACCTTCCAGTAGCATTTCTAATAGCATTTCTATCAGCATCCTTATTTTAATTATCATAGTTCAGAACTTGCCTCCTTTCTCTAGTGTAAGCTTCAATACATATGAGTTTCTTTTCATTCTCCCGAAATCTTAATTTCCCTGGACTCTGAAGGGTCTCGGAACTTTTGAAGCAGCCCTTGATTCTCAGCAGATGGTTTCTATGTTCCTGCTCTCATCAGGTCTTCTTGTGCTTTTTGTTTTTATTTTTCATTTGTTTCAAATCCTCCTAGATAACCCCCATTTATTTGCATATTTATTTATTTATTTATTTATTTGGTTCTATATTACATGAGGGGTCCATTCTTCTGCTTGATAGATTTTTCTCTTATAATTGAAGGGAAGTTTACACTCACAATACATATCCTGTCGTAAATACTACACACATATGGTGAAGGCTGGGGTTGTCTGGGGTCTGTGGACAGGAGACTGCTGCCCTACAATCTCGACAACCCAGGTTTGAACCTGTCATGTATGAACACAGAGTGGGAGCTTTTGGACTTCTGGTCTCTTTCCAACTCTTCTATTTCTCTTCTTGCCTTCTCTGTCTCTGACTCTCACAGGCTCTCACTCACTCTGTCTGCACTCATTAATATTTTACTTATATATTATTTGACTGACAGGCCCAGATATACAAAGCGAGTCACCAGGGCCCAGCTGAGCTCTGGATTGTTTTGTTGGCGATTTCACCTAGGTTTCTGGAGCCTCAGCTTTGTAAGTCTCTCTGGCACAAGCCATACTCTGTCTCCTCATAGCCATGCCAGTATCCCTCATAGTTGATAATAAAGATACACATACATATATGCACATATACATACATATATATATATATATCAGACATTTTTAGAATTGTTGACCTTTTTATTTGATCTGAATGCAGAATTACCGCATTTATAATAGCCTCCTTATTCATAAATAATTGGTCACATAGTTGGAGCAGGATTCACTACAATTATAAATTATAAACTTTCCAGGAGCATTTCCAATAGCCTTTCTATCAGTATCCTTATTGTAATTATCATAGCACAGAACTTGCCTCCATTTTCTAGTGTAAGCTTCAAATCGTATGCGTTTCTTTTCATTCTCGGAATTCGTAATTTGCCTGGACCCTGTGTGTCAGGGAATTTTTGAAGCAGCCCTCTATTTCTCAGCAGACGTTTTCTATATTTCTGCTGTCATCAGGTCTTCCTGTGGTGTTTGTTTTTATTTTTTTATTTTTTTCAAATCCTCTTAGATCATTCCCATTTATTTGCATATTTATTTATTTATTTATTTATTTCGTCCGATATCACATGAGGGGTCATTTCTTCTGCCTGATAGATTTTCTCTTATAATTGAAGGGAACTTTTGACACACAATACATTTCCTTTTGCAGATACTACACACTACTACAACTGCTACTGCACTGTTTTTGACAGTGACATCCAATGCACAATGGATTAGTATTGCATGGCTCTAGAGAATGTTCGCTATTTAACCTACAATGTTTTTAACCTCACAAATATTTATTCTGTTCTTTCTTGGGGGATGAATGGTTTACAGTCAACAGTTCCATGTAATAGTGGGCACGGGGGGGGGTTATTTTTCCCACTACCCCTGTATTTCTGTACATCCTTTGTAACTTTCTTATTGAGGAGAAGCAAACAGTCATAAATTGAGAGAGCAGGGCCCAAGCAGGAAGAGAGACAGAGAGACATCTGCAGCTCTGATTTGTCACTAGCCCAGCTTTTCCCTAGCTGGGTAAGTGTGACCAGGGGCTCAAAACAGGGTCTTGGGATTCCACATAGTTCCCTGGCAGCTCCACCAGCTGTTCCTCCAACCCATGCTCCCTTCGTTGTCCATGTAACTATCGATCTGCTCTAGGCATTTCTCACCTTCATATGCCAGAAACTTAACACTTCTCCCTTCCACCCATGAAACTTTGACCTTTTTCTAGGGTGCAAAACAGCAACTCCAATCCAAGTTATTTTCGGGACAAGTGTGTACGTCTCTGTGGGAAGGTGTGTGTGTGTGTGTGTGTGTGTGTGTGTGTGTGTGTAAGTGTGCATAAGTGTGTTTCAGTTAAGATTACCGCTGTTGTTTCTTTATTCCTGACACAGGGACTTAGGAACTGGGTTGTGTTATGACAAAGGAAGTTTCCACTGCACAAGTGGTTTTTCAAGTATGAATTGGCACATTGGATTGTGGACTCTGTTGTGCATTCTCCCAGGTGGTCCTCAGATGGGTTCTTTCCTTTGCTATTCCCATGCTGTGTGTAATTTTCTGGGTAGACTCAAAGAGGAGTGGCATGGGGAGGTCAGCTGCATTCTGCTGTAGGTCCACAAGGTGGCGGCAAAGACCATAGTTGAGTGTAGTGATTCTGTGGAATGAGGAGAACTCGAGGAATTGTGGCCCGTGGACAGCAGGGTTGAAATTGACGTAGAGTGCCCTAGACATCTGTTCTTTCCTGTGGGGTGGGGGGATCCCCCATTTGGCTTTGCAAGTGGAAGGGGTTTCTCTCTTTGCCTGGGATGACTCTACTGGGAGCTTGTGAATCCCTGTGCTCAGCTGCATTCTGCTGGGTGTCCACAAGAGGGCAGCACCAGGGCGGGACTAAGGCTCCATGGGGCAAGTGCCCTGAGGCACTGGGCTAGGAGAGTGGCGACAGTGTTTCTGGATGTGCCCCAAGAGCATGGCCAGCCTAGCGCAGGCAGGCAGTGTCCTAAGGACGGGCCCAGACAAGAGCTGTGGGGGTCGTGTTTGCAGAAACAGGGCCTTGAGAGGATGGCAGAAAGTCCCTGGGGGCGGGCCTCAGAGCCCGTGCCCAATGAGCCTGAGGGGAGGGCCCAGTGCGTATTCATAGAGACAGCTGGCCAATCAGAGAGGAGGAACGTCACCCTCAGGGGCGTGAAGCAAGAGCTGGCCAATGAGAACAGAGGAGGAGTTGCGTGGGCGGGCCTCAGAGAGCAGCCCACCAATGAGAGCCTGGGTGCTGGCTCTGGGTGGGCGTACCCCTGGAGGTCAGCCAATCAGGGTCCAGCGGAAGTGCCCGGGGGGCGGGCCCTCGGGAGGCTGTCCAATGAGCGCCTGGGGCGGGCCTCGTGGGTGGAGCCCAGGAGGCTGGCCAATCATGGGGCAAGGGCGGTGACCTTCCTGGGCGTGCCTTAGGAACTGGCCTATCAGAGGGCGCCCCTCAGACAGCAGCCCGCCAATGGGAGCCAAGAGAAGGCTGGCTGGGGGCGTGTCCCTGGGACACCAGGCCAATCAGAGTTGAGCGGAAGTGGCTGGTGGGCGGGCCTTCCGGAGGCTGCCCAATCAGCGTGCTGCAGGGCCGTGTGGGCGGTGCTCAAGGCCGCTGGCCAATCACTGACTAGGGGCCCGGACCCTCCTGGGCGTGTCCAAGCACACTGGCCAATGAGATTGCTGGTGGGGTTCTGGGCGTGGCCTAGGCCTCTGGCCTATCAGAGCCTGGCTGGCGCCCTATGGGCGGGCCTTCTGAAGGAATCCCGCCCATGGGAGCTCAGAGCTGGCCTTAAAAGGCTGGGCGTGCTTCCAGGAAATGGGAAGCAGGGTTCAGCCCAGGGCCCTGCCTTGCAGAAGCTGTCCAGTGCGCATGTGTATAACTCCGTTTGTGCCTGTGCCTCTGTGGATTTGTGTGTGTGTGTGTGTCTGAGGGAGGGAGAGAGAGAGAGAACAACAGAATCACTGTGCCACAGGTGATTTTGTGCAAAACACTTGGCACATTCTGATTTACAGCTCAATATTGACACCAGGGCAGCTCTCCTTGGCCCTTGGTCACTTTTCTTCTTTTCAGATGTAAAGACACTGAAGAGGGAGAGGTTTTTGCCCTGAGGCTTGCACTGGGAACTAGCAGCTTCCCTGTTTGTGTTGCCAAACTAGGAAACCTGTGGTGCCTGTCCATGTGGAGAGTCTCCTGGATGAGTTCCTTCTCGAGCCTTTTTCGCTCGGTCCCGTTGGAGCTGCATATAGCTAATGATTTGGAGATTTTATTCCTTTGGACAATTCTTTTCCTGATGCAAAGTTTCTCTCCAGGTTTTAGCAATCAATTGTGTGAATGTCACATCGAATCCATTGTAGAAAATGACTACATCAGTGTCTCTCTCTCTCTTTCTCTCTCTCTATCTCTCTCTCTCTCTATATATATATATGTATGTAACATGTAGAGGTCTGAAAATATTTTTTAGCTAGAGACCTGCACAGCTCTGGATTAGGGTAGCAATGTGGATACACCTGGCCCTTCTGAGCCACAGTCATGAGAGACATCTCACAGAGCCATATCGTATATCACTCTACAAATCTCTCTCAGCACAAACTACCACTGCCAAATCATCTACTTCCCTCTTGCTCTTTTTGTCCACCGAGTCTTATCCCAAAACTGTAAATCAAAGAAGAAATAGACATAGTGCAGTTCCCTGCACACAGGACAGGCTGAGGCTGGACCAGGGAGATGCAATACGCCAGCCTGCATCTTGGCTGGAGCATCACTATGACTACTTCGAATTTGGAGAGGCGAGGGCAGTTTGGGAGAGTGGGCTGCCGGCCAAGGGTTGCTTCTCAGAGTGGCTAAGACCTAGATGTTCTAAGTGTTACCTTTCCTCACAAACATAAAATAGCAATGCCACTTGTAAGAAGTATGCATGGGCATGGAGGGTTTGTCTTCAGTGCTCTGGCACTGATCAACACAGGGCCAGAATTTCAGTCCTTGTCTGTCTCTGTCATTCTGTCTCTCTGACTGTCTCTACGTGCCTTCTTCACTGGGCCCTTACTGGAAGTCAGTGCATGCATCGTGAACTCAGCCTTCCTGGTGTTGAAATTTTCCTTTCTTTGCCCTTTGGATTATTTAGTCTCCTGCACATGGCGTAGTACAGAGGGGAACAGCGGAGACAGCGTTGCTGCTGCAGGTTCCAGGCATATGTCCATCTCCAGCTGCAGCTGTCCAGGCCCTCTGTGCTTGACTGCCATTCTCCAGGGCCCTGAGGCTGACACTCAGCCTCAATGCAGCCCTCCTCACCTTCCTGCACAGCATCCTTGTCCTTATTCCATGAGAGCCCCGGTCAAGGGAAGTGAAACTCGATCCCCCTGGCACACACACTGTGCTTTCCCTCTATTAAGCCAAACGGAAAGGATCTGTGGTACTGATGGCCACACCAGTGTCCAGATTTCCCATGCAAAACGGAAGCTTCCAGTGTTCAGAAAGAGGGTGTTTTGATGGCTGTGAAATGTCTTTTCCAAGTGCCTCATGGTGTTTCAAATCCCTTTGAAACCTGAAGTTCTTTCTTGTATCTAGGGAATATTTTCACCACTGGCCAGAAGGGCCGCCCAACTAGGAGCACAGCTATCCAGGGGTCAGGAGGTCTTCCAGCCTGCTAGCTCCTGGAGGGATTCCTGAGTATGTCCTCAGGGCCCAAGTGTAAAAGGTGTTTCCAATTGCCTTGATTAGCAGCAGCCAGGCCCTCAGGTGAGGGGCGGGGCTGTGATCTTGACTGGAAGCCCCTAATTTGGCCAATGGAGGCATCCATCTTTTTTTGTCTGTCCATAGCAAGGGCCCGGGGAGTTTGTGCTTCCTGCAAGCAGAGCGACATTGTATGGGACACTCATGCAAGCCTACTTCTAGGAATCTCTCTGAGTGTGATGTGTGGACACCAGGACACCATGATCAGGGATGTGAGGCCACAGGAGCAATTGCCTTAGCCGGACCCAAAGGGTAGGTGTAAGGGTCCGGGTTCATCCACTATTGTTTGGTTCAACACACTTCCCATCTATGTGGAAACACAGCCCTTTCTGGGTACTTTCTGGGATTGTAATCTGCTGCCCTGAGCAGTGGACTGAGAGCCTGGAGGCTGAGTAGGCAGCCAAACGTGACTGGACAGGCTCAAGCCCCTGAATTCTGAGGGGTGCCCCAGCTTCCCCCATTGGCAGTGTTTGGATCATAGTGAGGCATGGCATTGATTCGGAACTCAGGAGAGTGAGACATGAGAGTCCCTTTGCATATGCATTCTTGCTTAGCCACAATCTGGGCTAGCTGGCTTGCCCTGACCAGATAGGTTCTCTGTACATAAGTTGCAGGAGAGGCTGGCTCCCTTGCCACCCATGCTCTGAGACTACTACAGGTGATCTCTGAGCACACACAGACACACACAAACAGACAGACACACACACACACACACACACACACACACACACACACACATTACTGTCAGGTTGGTAGTAGAGCCTATGGTGAAGGCTGGGGCTGTCTGGGGTCTGTGGGCATGAGAGCTGCTGCCTTACAATCTCTACAAGCCAGGTTTGAACCTGTCATCAATGAACACAGTGTAGGGGGTTTTTGAATTCTGGTCTCTTTCCAACTCATCTATTTCTCTTCTCGCCTTCTCTATCTCTAACTCTCACATGCTCTCACACACTCTGTCTTCACTCATTAATATTTTACTTAGATTCTTATTTTACTGACAGGCCCAGATGGACAAATTGAGTTACCAGAGCACTGCTGAGCTCTGGCTTGTTGTGTTGTCGATTTCACCTAGGCTACTGGAGCCTCAGTTTGTAAGTCTTTCTGACACAAGCCATATTCTGTCTCCTCATTTCCATGCCAGTATCACTCAGAGTTTATAATAAAGATATACATACATGTATATATATACATATAGATTTATATATCTGTCATTTTTAGAATGTTCGACCTATGTATTTGACCTTCTTTCAGAATTACCACATTTATAACAGCCTAGATTTCTGAAATAATTGACCATATAGTTGGAGCAGGATTCAATACAATTATAAATAATAGAACCTTCCAGTAGCATTTCTAATCGTGTTTCTATTAGCATCCTTATTGTAATTATCATGGCCCAGATCTTCCCTCCTTTTTCTAGTGTAAGCTTCAATACGTATGTGTTTGTTTTCTTTCTCCGGAAATCTTAATGTCCCTGGACCCTGAAGTGTTAGGGAATTTTTGAAGCAGCCCTCTGTTTCTCAGCAGATGGTTTCTATGTTTGTGCTGTCATCAGGTCTTCTTGTGGTTTTTGTCTTTATTTATTTTTATTGTTTCAAGTCCTCCTAGATCATCCCCATTTATTTGCATATTTATTTATTTAGTCAGGTATCACATGTGGCATCATTTCTTCTGCTTGAGAGATTTTCTCTTATAACTGAAGGGAACTTTGGATGCACAATACATTTCCTGGGGCAAATACTACACACATATGGTGAAGGCTTGGGTTGTCTGGGGTCTGTGGGCATTAGAGCTGCTGCGTGACAATCTCTACAACCCAGGTTTGAACCTGTCATGAATGAACACAGCCTAGGGGGTTTTTGACTTCTGGTCTATTTCCAACTCTTCTATTTCTCTTCTCGCCATCTCTGTCTCTGACTCTCACAGGCTCTCTCTCACTCTGTCTGAACTCAGGAATATTTTACTTATATCCTTATTTTATTGACAGGCCCAGATATACAAAGAGAGTGGCCAGAGCACTGCTGAGCTCTGGCTGGTTTTGTTTGTGATTTCACCTAGGCTACTGGAGCCTCTGATTGGTAAGTCTCTCTGACTTAAGCCATATTCTGTCTCCTCATATCCATGGCAGTATCTCTCAGACTTTATAATAAAGATATACATCCATATACATATATAAATATACATATATATCTCTGTCATTTTTAGAATTGTCAACCTATGTAATTGATCTTAATCAGAATTCACACATTTACAACAGGTTCCTTTATCCCTACTAATTGGCCACGTAGTTGGAGCAGGATTCAATACAATTATAAATAATAGAACCTTCCAGTAGCATTTCTAATAGCATTTCTATCAGCATCCTTATTTTAATTATCATAGTACAGAACTTGCCTCCTTTCTCTAGTGTAAGCTTCAATAAATATGAGTTTCTTTTCATTCTCCCGAAATCTTAATTTCCCTGGACTCTGAAGGGTCTCGGAACTTTTGAAGCAGCCCTTGATTCACAGCAGATGGTTTCTATGTTTCTGCTGTCATCAGGTCTTCTTGTGCTTTTTGTTTTTATTTTTCATTTGTTTCAAATCCTCCTAGATAACCCCCATTTACTTGCATATTTATTTATTTATTTATTTATTTATTTATTTGGTTCTATATTACATGAGGGGTCCATTCTTCTGCTTGATAGATTTTTCTCTTATAATTGAAGGGAAGTTTACACTCACAATACATATCCTGTCGTAAATACTACACACATATGGTGAAGGCTGGGGTTGTCTGGGGTCTGTGGACAGGAGACTGATGCCTTACAATCTCGACAACCCAGGTTTGAACCTGTCATGTATGAACACAGAGTGGGAGCTTTTGGACTTCTGGTCTCTTTCCAACTCTTCTATTTCTCTTCTTGCCTTCTCTGTCTCTGACTCTCACAGGCTCTCACTCACTCTGTCTGCACTCATTAATATTTTACTTTTATATTATTTGACTGACAGGCCCAGATATACAAAGCGAGTCACCAGGGCCCAGCTGAGCTCTGGATTGTTTTGTTGGCGATTTCACCTAGGTTTCTGGAGCCTCAGCTTTGTAAGTCTCTCTGGCACAAGCCATACTCTGTCTCCTCATAGCCATGCCAGTATCCCTCATAGTTGATAATAAAGATACACATACATATATGTACATATACATACATATATATATATATATATATATATATCAGACATTTTTAGAATTGTTGACCTTTTTATTTGATCTGAATGCAGAATTACCGCATTTATAATAGCCTCCTTATTCATAAATAATTGGTCACATAGTTGGAGCAGGATTCACTACAATTATAAATTATAAACTTTCCAGGAGCATTTCCAATAGCCTTTCTATCAGTATCCTTATTGTAATTATCATAGCACAGAACTTGCCTCCATTTTCTAGTGTAAGCTTCAAATCGTATGCGTTTCTTTTCATTCTCGGAATTCGTAATTTGCCTGGACCCTGTGTGTCAGGGAATTTTTGAAGCAGCCCTCTATTTCTCAGCAGACGTTTTCTATATTTCTGCTGTCATCAGGTCTTCCTGTGGTGTTTCTTTTTATTTTTTTATTTTTTTCAAATCCTCTTAGATCATTCCCATTTATTTGCATATTTATTTATTTATTTATTTCGTCCGATATCACATGAGGGGTCATTTCTTCTGCCTGATAGATTTTCTCTTATAATTGAAGGGAACTTTTGACACACAATACATTTCCTTTTGCAGATACTACACACTACTACAACTGCTACTGCACTGTTTTTGACAGTGACATCCAATGCACAATGGATTAGTATTGCATGGCTCTAGAGAATGTTCACTATTTAACCTACAATGTTTTTAACCTCACAAATATTTATTCTGTTCTTTCTTGGGGGATGAATGGTTTACAGTCAACAGTTCCATGTAATAGTGGGCACGGGGGGGGTAATTTTTCCCACTACCCCTGTATTTCTGTACATCCTTTGTAACTTTCTTATTGAGGAGAAGCAAACAGTCATAAATTGAGAGAGCAGGGCCCAAGCAGGAAGAGAGACAGAGAGACATCTGCAACTCTGATTTGTCACTAGTCCAGCTTTTCCCTAGCTGGGTAAGTGTGACCAGGGGCTCAAAACAGGGTCTTGGGATTCCACATAGTTCCCTGGCAGCTCCACCAGCTGTCCCTCCAACCCATGCTCCCTTCGTTGTCCATGTAACTATCGATCTGCTCTAGGCATTTCTCACCTTCATATGCCAGAAACTTAACACTTCTCCCTTCCACCCATGAAACTTTGACCTTTTGCTAGGGTGCAAAACAGCAACTCCAATCCAAATTATTTTCGGGACAAGTGTGTACGTCTCTGTGGGAAGGTGTGTGTGTGTGTGTGTGTGTGTGTGTGTGTGTGTGTAAGTGTGCATAAGTGTGTTTCAGTTAAGATTACCGCTGTTGATTCTTTATTCCTGACACAGGGACTTAGGAACTGGGTTGTGTTATGACAAAGGAAGTTTCCACTGCACAAGTGGTTTTTCAAGTATGAATTGGCACATTGGATTGTGGACTCTGTTGTGCATTCTCCCAGGTGGTCCTCAGATGGGTTCTTTCCTTTGCTATTCCCATGCTGTGTGTAATTTTCTGGGTAGACTCAAAGAGGAGTGGCATGGGGAGCTCAGCTGCATTCTTCTGTAGGTCCACAAGGTGGCGGCAAATACCATAGTTGAGTGTAGTGATTCTGTGGAATTAGGAGAACTCTAGGAATTGTGGCCCGTGGACAGCAGGGTTGAAATTGACGTAGAGTGCCCTAGACATCTGTTCTTTCCTGTGGGGTGGGGGGATCCCCCATTTGGCTTTGCAAGTGGAAGGGGTTTCTCTCTTTGCCTGGGATGACTCTACTGGGAGCTTGTGAATCCCTGAGCTCAGCTGCATTCTTCTGGGTGTCCACAAGAGGGCAGCACCAGGGCGGGACTAAGGCTCCATGGGGCAAGTGCCCTGAGGCACTGGGCTAGGAGAGTGGCGACAGTGTTTCTGGGTGTGCCCCAAGAGCATGGCCAGCCTAGCGCAGGCAGGCAGTGTCCTAAGGATGGGCCCAGACAGGAGCTGTGGGGGTCGTGTTTGCAGAAACAGGGCCTTGAGAGGATGGCAGAAAGTCCCTGGGGGCGGGCCTCAGAGCCCGTGCCCAATGAGCCTGAGGGGAGGGCCCAGTGGGTATTCATAGAGACAGCTGGCCAATCAGAGAGGAGGAACGTCACCCTCAGGGGCGTGAAGCAAGAGCTGGCCAATGAGAACAGAGGAGGAGTTGCGTGGGCGGGCCTCAGAGAGCAGCCCACCAATGAGAGCCTGGGTGCTGGCTCTGGGTGGGCGTACCCCTGGAGGTCAGCCAATCAGGGTCCAGCGGAAGTGCCTGGGGGGCGGGCCCTCGGGAGGCTGTCCAATGAGCGCCTGGGGCGGGCCTCGTGGGCGGAGCCCAGGAGGCTGGCCAATCATGGGGCAAGGGCGGTGACCTTCCTGGGCGTGCCTTAGGAACTGGCCTATCAGAGGGCGCCCCTCAGACAGCAGCCCGCCAATGGGAGCCAAGAGAAGGCTGGCTGGGGGCGTCTCCCTGGGACACCAGGCCAATCAGAGTCGAGCGGAAGTGGCTGGTGGGCGGGCCTTCCGGAGGCTGCCCAATCAGCGTGCTGCAGGGCCGTGTGGGCGGTGCTCAAGGCCGCTGGCCAATCACTGACTAGGGGCCCGGACCCTCCTGGGCGTGTCCAAGCACACTGGCCAATGAGATTGCTGGTGGGGTTCTGGGCGTGGCCTAGGCCTCTGGCCTATCAGAGCCTGGCTGGCGCCCTGTGGGCGGGCCTTCTGAAGGAATCCCGCCAATGGGAGCTCAGAGCTGGCCTTAAAAGGCTGGGCGTGCTTCCAGGAAATGCGAAGCAGGGTTCAGCCCAGGGCCCTGCCTTGCAGAAGCTGTCCAGTGCGCATGTGTATAACTCCGTTTGTGCCTGTGCCTCTGTGGATTTGTGTGTGTGTGTGTGTGTGTGTGTGTGTGTCTGAGGGAGGGAGAGAGAGAGAGAACAACAGAATCACTGTGGCACAGGTGATTTTGTGCAAAACACTTGGCACATTCTGATTTACAGCTCAATATTGACACCAGGGCAGCTCTCCTTGGCCCTTGGTCACTTTTCTTCTTTTCAGATGTAAAGACACTGAAGAGGGAGAGGTTTTTGCCCTGAGGCTTGCACTGGGAACTAGCAGCTGCCCTGTTTGTGTTGCCAGACTAGGAAACCTGTGGTGCCTGTCCATGTGGAGAGTCTCCTGGATGAGTTCCTTCTCGAGCCTTTTTCGCTCGGTCCCGTTGGAGCTGCATATAGCTAATGATTTGGAGATTTTATTCCTTTGGACAATTCTTTTCCTGATGCGAAGTTTCTCTCCAGGTTTTAGCAATCAATTGTGTGAATGTCACATCGAATCCATTGTAGAAAATGACTACATCAGTGTCTCTCTCTCTCTTTCTCTCTCTCTCTCTCTCTCTATCTCTCTCTCTATATATATATATGTATGTAACATGTAGAGGTCTGAAAATATTTTTTAGCTAGAGACCTGCACAGCTCTGGATTAGGGTAGCAATGTGGATACACCTGGCCCTTCTGAGCCACAGTCATGAGAGACATCTCACAGAGCCATATCGTATATCACTCTACAAATCTCTCTCAGCACAAACTACCACTGCCAAATCATCTACTTCCCTCTTGCTCTTTTTGTCCACCGAGTCTTATCCCAAAACTGTAAATCAAAGAAGAAATAGACATAGTGCAGTTCCCTGCACACAGGACAGGCTGAGGCTGGACCAGGGAGATGCAATGCGCCAGCCTGCATCTTGGCTGGAGCATCACTATGACTACTTCGAATTTGGAGAGGCGAGGGCAGTTTGGGAGAGTGGGCTGCCGGCCAAGGGTTGCTTCTCAGAGTGGCTAAGACCTAGATGTTCTAAGTGTTACCTTTCCTCACAAACATAAAATAGCAATGCCACTTGTAAGAAGTATGCATGGGCATGGAGGGTTTGTCTTCAGTGCTCTGGCACTGATCAACACAGGGCCAGAATTTCAGTCCTTGTCTGTCTCTGTCATTCTGTCTCTCTGACTGTCTCTACGTGCCTTCTTCACTGGGCCCTTACTGGAAGTCAGTGCATGCATCATGAACTCAGCCTTCCTGGTGTTGAAATTTTCCTTTCTTTGCCCTTTGGATTATTTAGTCTCCTGCACATGGTGTAGTACAGAGGGGAACTGCGGAGACAGCGTTGCTGCTGCAGGTTCCAGGCATATGTCCATCTCCAGCTGCAGCTGTCCAGGCCCTCTGTGCTTGACTGCCATTCTCCAGGGCCCTGAGGCTGACACTCAGCCTCAATGCAGCCCTCCTCACCTTCCTGCACAGCATCCTTGTCCTTATTCCATGAGAGCCCCGGTCAAGGGAAGTGAAACTCGATCCCCCTGGCACACACACTGTGCTTTCCCTCTATTAAGCCAAATGGAAAGGATCTGTGGTACTGATGGCCACACCAGTGTCCAGATTTTTCCATGCAAAACGGAAGCTTCCAGTGTTCAGAAAGAGGGTGTTTTGATGGCTGTGAAATGTCTTTTCCAAGTGCCTCATGGTGTTTCAAATCCCTTTGAAACCTGAAGTTCTTTCTTGTATCTAGGGGATATTTTCACCACTGGCCAGAAGGGCCGCCCAACTAGGAGCACAGCTATCCAGGGGTCAGGAGGTCTTCCAGCCTGCTAGCTCCTGGAGGGATTCCTGAGTATGTCCTCAGGGCCCAAGTGTAAAAGGTGTTTCCAATTGCCTTGATTAGCAGCAGCCAGGCCCTCAGGTGAGGGGCGGGGCTGTGATCTTGACTGGAAGCCCCTAATTTGGCCAATGGAGGCACCCATCTTTTTTTGTCTGTCCATAGCAAGGGCCTGGGGAGTTTGTGCTTCCTGCAAGCAGAGCGACATTGTATGGGACACTCATGCAAGCCTACTTCTAGGAATCTCTCTGAGTGTGATGTGTGGACACCAGGACACCATGATCAGGGATGTGAGGCCACAGGAGCAATTGCCTTAGCCGGACCCAAAGGGTAGGTGTAAGGGGCCGGGTTCATCCACTATTGTTTGGTTCAACACACTTCCCATCTATGTGGAAACACAGCCCTTTCTGGGTACTTTCTGGGCTTGTAATCTGCTGCCCTGAGCAGTGGACTGAGAGCCTGGAGGCTGAGTAGGCAGCCAAACGTGACTGGACAGGCTCAAGCCCCTGAATTCTGAGGGGTGCCCCAGCTTCCCCCATTGGCAGTGTTTGGATCATAGTGAGGCATGGCGTTGATTCGGAACTCAGGAGAGTGAGACATGAGAGTCCCTTTGCATATGCATTCTTGCTTAGCCACAATCTGGGCTAGCTGGCTTGCCCTGACCAGATAGGTTCTCTGTACATAAGTTGCAGGGGAGGCTTGCTCCTTTGCCACCCATGCTCTGAGACTACTACAGGTGATCTCTGAGCACACACAGACACACACAAACAGACAGACACACACACACACACACACACACATTACTGTCAGGTTGGTAGTAGAGCCTATGGTGAAGGCTGGGGCTGTCTGGGGTCTGTGGGCATGAGAGCTGCTGCCTTACAATCTCTACAAGCCAGGTTTGAACCTGTCATCAATGAACACAGTGTAGGAGGTTTTTGCATTCTGGTCTCTTTCCAACTCATCTATTTCTCTTCTCGCCTTCTCTATCTCTAACTCTCACATGCTCTCACACACTCTGTCTTCACTCATTAATATTTTACTTAGATTCTTATTTTACTGACAGGCCCAGATAGACAAAGAGAGTTACCAGAGCACTGCTGAGCTCTGGCTTGTTGTGTCGGCGATTTCACCTAGGCTACTGGAGCCTCAGTTTGTAAGTCTTTCTGACACAAGCCATATTCTGTCTCCTCATTTCCATGCCAGTATCACTCAGAGTTTATAATAAAGATATACATACATGTATATATATACATATAGATTTATATATCTGTCATTTTTAGAATGTTCGACCTATGTATTTGACCTTCTTTCAGAATTACCACATTTATAACAGCCTAGTTTTTCTGAAATAATTGGCCATATAGTTGGAGCAGGATTCAATACAATTATAAATAATAGAACCTTCCAGTAGCATTTCTAATCGTGTTTCTATTAGCATCCTTATTGTAATTATCATGGCCCAGATCTTCCCTCCTTTTTCTAGTGTAAGCTTCAATACGTATGTGTTTGTTTTCTTTCTCCGGAAATCTTAATGTCCCTGGACCCTGAAGTGTTAGGGAATTTTTGAAGCAGCCCTCTGTTTCTCAGCAGATGGTTTCTATGTTTCTGCTGTCATCAGGTCTTCTTGTGGTTTTTGTCTTTATTTATTTTTATTGTTTCAAGTCCTCCTAGATCATCCCCATTTATTTGCATATTTATTCATTTAGTCAGGTATCACATGTGGCATCATTTCTTCTGCTTGAGAGATTTTCTCTTATAACTGAAGGGAACTTTTGATGCACAATACATTTCCTGGGGCAAATACTACACACATATGGTGAAGGCTTGGGTTGTCTGGGGTCTGTGGGCATTAGAGCTGCTGCGTGACAATCTCTACAACCCAGGTTTGAACCTGTCATGAATGAACACAGCCTAGGGGGTTTTTGACTTCTGGTCTATTTCCAACTCTTCTATTTCTCTTCTCGCCATCTCTGTCTCTGACTCTCACAGGCTCTCTCTCACTCTGTCTGAACTCAGGAATATTTTACTTATATCCTTATTTTATTGACAGGCCCAGATATACAAAGAGAGTGGCCAGAGCACTGCTGAGCTCTGGCTGGTTTTGTTTGTGATTTCACCTAGGCTACTGGAGCCTCTGATTGGTAAGTCTCTCTGACTTAAGCCATATTCTGTCTCCTCATATCCATGGCAGTATCTCTCAGACTTTATAATAAAGATATACATCCATATACATATATAAATATACATATATATCTCTGTCATTTTTAGAATTGTCAACCTATGTAATTGATCTTAATCAGAATTCACACATTTACAACAGGTTCCTTTTTCCCTACTAATTGGCCACGTAGTTGGAGCAGGATTCAATACAATTATAAATAATAGAACCTTCCAGTAGCATTTCTAATAGCATTTCTATCAGCATCCTTATTTTAATTATCATAGTTCAGAACTTGCCTCCTTTCTCTAGTGTAAGCTTCAATACATATGAGTTTCTTTTCATTCTCCCGAAATCTTAATTTCCCTGGACTCTGAAGGGTCTCGGAACTTTTGAAGCAGCCCTTGATTCTCAGCAGATGGTTTCTATGTTCCTGCTCTCATCAGGTCTTCTTGTGCTTTTTGTTTTTATTTTTCATTTGTTTCAAATCCTCCTAGATAACCCCCATTTACTTGCATATTTATTTATTTATTTATTTATTTGGTTCTATATTACATGAGGGGTCCATTCTTCTGCTTGATAGATTTTTCTCTTATAATTGAAGGGAAGTTTACACTCACAATACATATCCTGTCGTAAATACTACACACATATGGTGAAGGCTGGGGTTGTCTGGGGTCTGTGGACAGGAGACTGCTGCCCTACAATCTCGACAACCCAGGTTTGAACCTGTCATGTATGAACACAGAGTGGGAGCTTTTGGACTTCTGGTCTCTTTCCAACTCTTCTATTTCTCTTCTTGCCTTCTCTGTCTCTGACTCTCACAGGCTCTCACTCACTCTGTCTGCACTCATTAATATTTTACTTTTATATTATTTGACTGACAGGCCCAGATATACAAAGCGAGTCACCAGGGCCCAGCTGAGCTCTGGATTGTTTTGTTGGCGATTTCACCTAGGTTTCTGGAGCCTCAGCTTTGTAAGTCTCTCTGGCACAAGCCATACTCTGTCTCCTCATAGCCATGCCAGTATCCCTCATAGTTGATAATAAAGATAAACATACATATATGTACATATACATACATATATATATATATATATATATATATCAGACATTTTTAGAATTGTTGACCTTTTTATTTGATCTGAATGCAGAATTACCGCATTTATAATAGCCTCCTTATTCATAAATAATTGGTCACATAGTTGGAGCAGGATTCACTACAATTATAAATTATAAACTTTCCAGGAGCATTTCCAATAGCCTTTCTATCAGTATCCTTATTGTAATTATCATAGCACAGAACTTGCCTCCATTTTCTAGTGTAAGCTTCAAATCGTATGCGTTTCTTTTCATTCTCGGAATTCGTAATTTGCCTGGACCCTGTGTGTCAGGGAATTTTTGAAGCAGCCCTCTATTTCTCAGCAGACGTTTTCTATATTTCTGCTGTCATCAGGTCTTCCTGTGGTGTTTCTTTTTATTTTTTTATTTTTTTCAAATCCTCTTAGATCATTCCCATTTATTTGCATATTTATTTATTTATTTATTTCGTCCGATATCACATGAGGGGTCATTTCTTCTGCCTGATAGATTTTCTCTTATAATTGAAGGGAACTTTTGACACACAATACATTTCCTTTTGCAGATACTACACACTACTACAACTGCTACTGCACTGTTTTTGACAGTGACATCCAATGCACAATGGATTAGTATTGCATGGCTCTAGAGAATGTTCACTATTTAACCTACAATGTTTTTAACCTCACAAATATTTATTCTGTTCTTTCTTGGGGGATGAATGGTTTACAGTCAACAGTTCCATGTAATAGTGGGCACGGGGGGGGTAATTTTTCCCACTACCCCTGTATTTCTGTACATCCTTTGTAACTTTCTTATTGAGGAGAAGCAAACAGTCATAAATTGAGAGAGCAGGGCCCAAGCAGGAAGAGAGACAGAGAGACATCTGCAACTCTGATTTGTCACTAGTCCAGCTTTTCCCTAGCTGGGTAAGTGTGACCAGGGGCTCAAAACAGGGTCTTGGGATTCCACATAGTTCCCTGGCAGCTCCACCAGCTGTCCCTCCAACCCATGCTCCCTTCGTTGTCCATGTAACTATCGATCTGCTCTAGGCATTTCTCACCTTCATATGCCAGAAACTTAACACTTCTCCCTTCCACCCATGAAACTTTGACCTTTTGCTAGGGTGCAAAACAGCAACTCCAATCCAAATTATTTTCGGGACAAGTGTGTACGTCTCTGTGGGAAGGTGTGTGTGTGTGTGTGTGTGTGTGTGTGTGTGTAAGTGTGCATAAGTGTGTTTCAGTTAAGATTACCGCTGTTGATTCTTTATTCCTGACACAGGGACTTAGGAACTGGGTTGTGTTATGACAAAGGAAGTTTCCACTGCACAAGTGGTTTTTCAAGTATGAATTGGCACATTGGATTGTGGACTCTGTTGTGCATTCTCCCAGGTGGTCCTCAGATGGGTTCTTTCCTTTGCTATTCCCATGCTGTGTGTAATTTTCTGGGTAGACTCAAAGAGGAGTGGCATGGGGAGCTCAGCTGCATTCTTCTGTAGGTCCACAAGGTGGCGGCAAATACCATAGTTGAGTGTAGTGATTCTGTGGAATTAGGAGAACTCTAGGAATTGTGGCCCGTGGACAGCAGGGTTGAAATTGACGTAGAGTGCCCTAGACATCTGTTCTTTCCTGTGGGGTGGGGGGATCCCCCATTTGGCTTTGCAAGTGGAAGGGGTTTCTCTCTTTGCCTGGGATGACTCTACTGGGAGCTTGTGAATCCCTGAGCTCAGCTGCATTCTTCTGGGTGTCCACAAGAGGGCAGCACCAGGGCGGGACTAAGGCTCCATGGGGCAAGTGCCCTGAGGCACTGGGCTAGGAGAGTGGCGACAGTGTTTCTGGGTGTGCCCCAAGAGCATGGCCAGCCTAGCGCAGGCAGGCAGTGTCCTAAGGATGGGCCCAGACAGGAGCTGTGGGGGTCGTGTTTGCAGAAACAGGGCCTTCAGAGGATGGCAGAAAGTCCCTGGGGGCGGGCCTCAGAGCCCGTGCCCAATGAGCCTGAGGGGAGGGCCCAGTGGGTATTCATAGAGACAGCTGGCCAATCAGAGAGGAGGAACGTCACCCTCAGGGGCGTGAAGCAAGAGCTGGCCAATGAGAACAGAGGAGGAGTTGCGTGGGCGGGCCTCAGAGAGCAGCCCACCAATGAGAGCCTGGGTGCTGGCTCTGGGTGGGCGTACCCCTGGAGGTCAGCCAATCAGGGTCCAGCGGAAGTGCCTGGGGGGCGGGCCCTCGGGAGGCTGTCCAATGAGCGCCTGGGGCGGGCCTCGTGGGCGGAGCCCAGGAGGCTGGCCAATCATGGGGCAAGGGCGGTGACCTTCCTGGGCGTGCCTTAGGAACTGGCCTATCAGAGGGCGCCCCTCAGACAGCAGCCCGCCAATGGGAGCCAAGAGAAGGCTGGCTGGGGGCGTCTCCCTGGGACACCAGGCCAATCAGAGTCGAGCGGAAGTGGCTGGTGGGCGGGCCTTCCGGAGGCTGCCCAATCAGCGTGCTGCAGGGCCGTGTGGGCGGTGCTCAAGGCCGCTGGCCAATCACTGACTAGGGGCCCGGACCCTCCTGGGCGTGTCCAAGCACACTGGCCAATGAGATTGCTGGTGGGGTTCTGGGCGTGGCCTAGGCCTCTGGCCTATCAGAGCCTGGCTGGCGCCCTGTGGGCGGGCCTTCTGAAGGAATCCCGCCAATGGGAGCTCAGAGCTGGCCTTAAAAGGCTGGGCGTGCTTCCAGGAAATGCGAAGCAGGGTTCAGCCCAGGGCCCTGCCTTGCAGAAGCTGTCCAGTGCGCATGTGTATAACTCCGTTTGTGCCTGTGCCTCTGTGGATTTGTGTGTGTGTGTGTGTGTGTGTGTGTGTGTGTCTGAGGGAGGGAGAGAGAGAGAGAACAACAGAATCACTGTGGCACAGGTGATTTTGTGCAAAACACTTGGCACATTCTGATTTACAGCTCAATATTGACACCAGGGCAGCTCTCCTTGGCCCTTGGTCACTTTTCTTCTTTTCAGATGTAAAGACACTGAAGAGGGAGAGGTTTTTGCCCTGAGGCTTGCACTGGGAACTAGCAGCTGCCCTGTTTGTGTTGCCAGACTAGGAAACCTGTGGTGCCTGTCCATGTGGAGAGTCTCCTGGATGAGTTCCTTCTCGAGCCTTTTTCGCTCGGTCCCGTTGGAGCTGCATATAGCTAATGATTTGGAGATTTTATTCCTTTGGACAATTCTTTTCCTGATGCGAAGTTTCTCTCCAGGTTTTAGCAATCAATTGTGTGAATGTCACATCGAATCCATTGTAGAAAATGACTACATCAGTGTCTCTCTCTCTCTTTCTCTCTCTCTCTCTCTCTCTCTATCTCTCTCTCTATATATATATATGTATGTAACATGTAGAGGTCTGAAAATATTTTTTAGCTAGAGACCTGCACAGCTCTGGATTAGGGTAGCAATGTGGATACACCTGGCCCTTCTGAGCCACAGTCATGAGAGACATCTCACAGAGCCATATCGTATATCACTCTACAAATCTCTCTCAGCACAAACTACCACTGCCAAATCATCTACTTCCCTCTTGCTCTTTTTGTCCACCGAGTCTTATCCCAAAACTGTAAATCAAAGAAGAAATAGACATAGTGCAGTTCCCTGCACACAGGACAGGCTGAGGCTGGACCAGGGAGATGCAATGCGCCAGCCTGCATCTTGGCTGGAGCATCACTATGACTACTTCGAATTTGGAGAGGCGAGGGCAGTTTGGGAGAGTGGGCTGCCGGCCAAGGGTTGCTTCTCAGAGTGGCTAAGACCTAGATGTTCTAAGTGTTACCTTTCCTCACAAACATAAAATAGCAATGCCACTTGTAAGAAGTATGCATGGGCATGGAGGGTTTGTCTTCAGTGCTCTGGCACTGATCAACACAGGGCCAGAATTTCAGTCCTTGTCTGTCTCTGTCATTCTGTCTCTCTGACTGTCTCTACGTGCCTTCTTCACTGGGCCCTTACTGGAAGTCAGTGCATGCATCATGAACTCAGCCTTCCTGGTGTTGAAATTTTCCTTTCTTTGCCCTTTGGATTATTTAGTCTCCTGCACATGGTGTAGTACAGAGGGGAACTGCGGAGACAGCGTTGCTGCTGCAGGTTCCAGGCATATGTCCATCTCCAGCTGCAGCTGTCCAGGCCCTCTGTGCTTGACTGCCATTCTCCAGGGCCCTGAGGCTGACACTCAGCCTCAATGCAGCCCTCCTCACCTTCCTGCACAGCATCCTTGTCCTTATTCCATGAGAGCCCCGGTCAAGGGAAGTGAAACTCGATCCCCCTGGCACACACACTGTGCTTTCCCTCTATTAAGCCAAATGGAAAGGATCTGTGGTACTGATGGCCACACCAGTGTCCAGATTTTTCCATGCAAAACGGAAGCTTCCAGTGTTCAGAAAGAGGGTGTTTTGATGGCTGTGAAATGTCTTTTCCAAGTGCCTCATGGTGTTTCAAATCCCTTTGAAACCTGAAGTTCTTTCTTGTATCTAGGGGATATTTTCACCACTGGCCAGAAGGGCCGCCCAACTAGGAGCACAGCTATCCAGGGGTCAGGAGGTCTTCCAGCCTGCTAGCTCCTGGAGGGATTCCTGAGTATGTCCTCAGGGCCCAAGTGTAAAAGGTGTTTCCAATTGCCTTGATTAGCAGCAGCCAGGCCCTCAGGTGAGGGGCGGGGCTGTGATCTTGACTGGAAGCCCCTAATTTGGCCAATGGAGGCACCCATCTTTTTTTGTCTGTCCATAGCAAGGGCCTGGGGAGTTTGTGCTTCCTGCAAGCAGAGCGACATTGTATGGGACACTCATGCAAGCCTACTTCTAGGAATCTCTCTGAGTGTGATGTGTGGACACCAGGACACCATGATCAGGGATGTGAGGCCACAGGAGCAATTGCCTTAGCCGGACCCAAAGGGTAGGTGTAAGGGGCCGGGTTCATCCACTATTGTTTGGTTCAACACACTTCCCATCTATGTGGAAACACAGCCCTTTCTGGGTACTTTCTGGGCTTGTAATCTGCTGCCCTGAGCAGTGGACTGAGAGCCTGGAGGCTGAGTAGGCAGCCAAACGTGACTGGACAGGCTCAAGCCCCTGAATTCTGAGGGGTGCCCCAGCTTCCCCCATTGGCAGTGTTTGGATCATAGTGAGGCATGGCGTTGATTCGGAACTCAGGAGAGTGAGACATGAGAGTCCCTTTGCATATGCATTCTTGCTTAGCCACAATCTGGGCTAGCTGGCTTGCCCTGACCAGATAGGTTCTCTGTACATAAGTTGCAGGGGAGGCTTGCTCCTTTGCCACCCATGCTCTGAGACTACTACAGGTGATCTCTGAGCACACACAGACACACACAAACAGACAGACACACACACACACACACACACACATTACTGTCAGGTTGGTAGTAGAGCCTATGGTGAAGGCTGGGGCTGTCTGGGGTCTGTGGGCATGAGAGCTGCTGCCTTACAATCTCTACAAGCCAGGTTTGAACCTGTCATCAATGAACACAGTGTAGGAGGTTTTTGCATTCTGGTCTCTTTCCAACTCATCTATTTCTCTTCTCGCCTTCTCTATCTCTAACTCTCACATGCTCTCACACACTCTGTCTTCACTCATTAATATTTTACTTAGATTCTTATTTTACTGACAGGCCCAGATAGACAAAGAGAGTTACCAGAGCACTGCTGAGCTCTGGCTTGTTGTGTCGGCGATTTCACCTAGGCTACTGGAGCCTCAGTTTGTAAGTCTTTCTGACACAAGCCATATTCTGTCTCCTCATTTCCATGCCAGTATCACTCAGAGTTTATAATAAAGATATACATACATGTATATATATACATATAGATTTATATATCTGTCATTTTTAGAATGTTCGACCTATGTATTTGACCTTCTTTCAGAATTACCACATTTATAACAGCCTAGTTTTTCTGAAATAATTGGCCATATAGTTGGAGCAGGATTCAATACAATTATAAATAATAGAACCTTCCAGTAGCATTTCTAATCGTGTTTCTATTAGCATCCTTATTGTAATTATCATGGCCCAGATCTTCCCTCCTTTTTCTAGTGTAAGCTTCAATACGTATGTGTTTGTTTTCTTTCTCCGGAAATCTTAATGTCCCTGGACCCTGAAGTGTTAGGGAATTTTTGAAGCAGCCCTCTGTTTCTCAGCAGATGGTTTCTATGTTTCTGCTGTCATCAGGTCTTCTTGTGGTTTTTGTCTTTATTTATTTTTATTGTTTCAAGTCCTCCTAGATCATCCCCATTTATTTGCATATTTATTCATTTAGTCAGGTATCACATGTGGCATCATTTCTTCTGCTTGAGAGATTTTCTCTTATAACTGAAGGGAACTTTTGATGCACAATACATTTCCTGGGGCAAATACTACACACATATGGTGAAGGCTTGGGTTGTCTGGGGTCTGTGGGCATTAGAGCTGCTGCGTGACAATCTCTACAACCCAGGTTTGAACCTGTCATGAATGAACACAGCCTAGGGGGTTTTTGACTTCTGGTCTATTTCCAACTCTTCTATTTCTCTTCTCGCCATCTCTGTCTCTGACTCTCACAGGCTCTCTCTCACTCTGTCTGAACTCAGGAATATTTTACTTATATCCTTATTTTATTGACAGGCCCAGATATACAAAGAGAGTGGCCAGAGCACTGCTGAGCTCTGGCTGGTTTTGTTTGTGATTTCACCTAGGCTACTGGAGCCTCTGATTGGTAAGTCTCTCTGACTTAAGCCATATTCTGTCTCCTCATATCCATGGCAGTATCTCTCAGACTTTATAATAAAGATATACATCCATATACATATATAAATATACATATATATCTCTGTCATTTTTAGAATTGTCAACCTATGTAATTGATCTTAATCAGAATTCACACATTTACAACAGGTTCCTTTTTCCCTACTAATTGGCCACGTAGTTGGAGCAGGATTCAATACAATTATAAATAATAGAACCTTCCAGTAGCATTTCTAATAGCATTTCTATCAGCATCCTTATTTTAATTATCATAGTTCAGAACTTGCCTCCTTTCTCTAGTGTAAGCTTCAATACATATGAGTTTCTTTTCATTCTCCCGAAATCTTAATTTCCCTGGACTCTGAAGGGTCTCGGAACTTTTGAAGCAGCCCTTGATTCTCAGCAGATGGTTTCTATGTTCCTGCTCTCATCAGGTCTTCTTGTGCTTTTTGTTTTTATTTTTCATTTGTTTCAAATCCTCCTAGATAACCCCCATTTACTTGCATATTTATTTATTTATTTATTTATTTGGTTCTATATTACATGAGGGGTCCATTCTTCTGCTTGATAGATTTTTCTCTTATAATTGAAGGGAAGTTTACACTCACAATACATATCCTGTCGTAAATACTACACACATATGGTGAAGGCTGGGGTTGTCTGGGGTCTGTGGACAGGAGACTGCTGCCCTACAATCTCGACAACCCAGGTTTGAACCTGTCATGTATGAACACAGAGTGGGAGCTTTTGGACTTCTGGTCTCTTTCCAACTCTTCTATTTCTCTTCTTGCCTTCTCTGTCTCTGACTCTCACAGGCTCTCACTCACTCTGTCTGCACTCATTAATATTTTACTTTTATATTATTTGACTGACAGGCCCAGATATACAAAGCGAGTCACCAGGGCCCAGCTGAGCTCTGGATTGTTTTGTTGGCGATTTCACCTAGGTTTCTGGAGCCTCAGCTTTGTAAGTCTCTCTGGCACAAGCCATACTCTGTCTCCTCATAGCCATGCCAGTATCCCTCATAGTTGATAATAAAGATAAACATACATATATGTACATATACATACATATATATATATATATATATATATATCAGACATTTTTAGAATTGTTGACCTTTTTATTTGATCTGAATGCAGAATTACCGCATTTATAATAGCCTCCTTATTCATAAATAATTGGTCACATAGTTGGAGCAGGATTCACTACAATTATAAATTATAAACTTTCCAGGAGCATTTCCAATAGCCTTTCTATCAGTATCCTTATTGTAATTATCATAGCACAGAACTTGCCTCCATTTTCTAGTGTAAGCTTCAAATCGTATGCGTTTCTTTTCATTCTCGGAATTCGTAATTTGCCTGGACCCTGTGTGTCAGGGAATTTTTGAAGCAGCCCTCTATTTCTCAGCAGACGTTTTCTATATTTCTGCTGTCATCAGGTCTTCCTGTGGTGTTTCTTTTTATTTTTTTATTTTTTTCAAATCCTCTTAGATCATTCCCATTTATTTGCATATTTATTTATTTATTTATTTCGTCCGATATCACATGAGGGGTCATTTCTTCTGCCTGATAGATTTTCTCTTATAATTGAAGGGAACTTTTGACACACAATACATTTCCTTTTGCAGATACTACACACTACTACAACTGCTACTGCACTGTTTTTGACAGTGACATCCAATGCACAATGGATTAGTATTGCATGGCTCTAGAGAATGTTCACTATTTAACCTACAATGTTTTTAACCTCACAAATATTTATTCTGTTCTTTCTTGGGGGATGAATGGTTTACAGTCAACAGTTCCATGTAATAGTGGGCACGGGGGGGGTAATTTTTCCCACTACCCCTGTATTTCTGTACATCCTTTGTAACTTTCTTATTGAGGAGAAGCAAACAGTCATAAATTGAGAGAGCAGGGCCCAAGCAGGAAGAGAGACAGAGAGACATCTGCAACTCTGATTTGTCACTAGTCCAGCTTTTCCCTAGCTGGGTAAGTGTGACCAGGGGCTCAAAACAGGGTCTTGGGATTCCACATAGTTCCCTGGCAGCTCCACCAGCTGTCCCTCCAACCCATGCTCCCTTCGTTGTCCATGTAACTATCGATCTGCTCTAGGCATTTCTCACCTTCATATGCCAGAAACTTAACACTTCTCCCTTCCACCCATGAAACTTTGACCTTTTGCTAGGGTGCAAAACAGCAACTCCAATCCAAATTATTTTCGGGACAAGTGTGTACGTCTCTGTGGGAAGGTGTGTGTGTGTGTGTGTGTGTGTGTGTGTGTGTAAGTGTGCATAAGTGTGTTTCAGTTAAGATTACCGCTGTTGATTCTTTATTCCTGACACAGGGACTTAGGAACTGGGTTGTGTTATGACAAAGGAAGTTTCCACTGCACAAGTGGTTTTTCAAGTATGAATTGGCACATTGGATTGTGGACTCTGTTGTGCATTCTCCCAGGTGGTCCTCAGATGGGTTCTTTCCTTTGCTATTCCCATGCTGTGTGTAATTTTCTGGGTAGACTCAAAGAGGAGTGGCATGGGGAGCTCAGCTGCATTCTTCTGTAGGTCCACAAGGTGGCGGCAAATACCATAGTTGAGTGTAGTGATTCTGTGGAATTAGGAGAACTCTAGGAATTGTGGCCCGTGGACAGCAGGGTTGAAATTGACGTAGAGTGCCCTAGACATCTGTTCTTTCCTGTGGGGTGGGGGGATCCCCCATTTGGCTTTGCAAGTGGAAGGGGTTTCTCTCTTTGCCTGGGATGACTCTACTGGGAGCTTGTGAATCCCTGAGCTCAGCTGCATTCTTCTGGGTGTCCACAAGAGGGCAGCACCAGGGCGGGACTAAGGCTCCATGGGGCAAGTGCCCTGAGGCACTGGGCTAGGAGAGTGGCGACAGTGTTTCTGGGTGTGCCCCAAGAGCATGGCCAGCCTAGCGCAGGCAGGCAGTGTCCTAAGGATGGGCCCAGACAGGAGCTGTGGGGGTCGTGTTTGCAGAAACAGGGCCTTGAGAGGATGGCAGAAAGTCCCTGGGGGCGGGCCTCAGAGCCCGTGCCCAATGAGCCTGAGGGGAGGGCCCAGTGGGTATTCATAGAGACAGCTGGCCAATCAGAGAGGAGGAACGTCACCCTCAGGGGCGTGAAGCAAGAGCTGGCCAATGAGAACAGAGGAGGAGTTGCGTGGGCGGGCCTCAGAGAGCAGCCCACCAATGAGAGCCTGGGTGCTGGCTCTGGGTGGGCGTACCCCTGGAGGTCAGCCAATCAGGGTCCAGCGGAAGTGCCTGGGGGGCGGGCCCTCGGGAGGCTGTCCAATGAGCGCCTGGGGCGGGCCTCGTGGGCGGAGCCCAGGAGGCTGGCCAATCATGGGGCAAGGGCGGTGACCTTCCTGGGCGTGCCTTAGGAACTGGCCTATCAGAGGGCGCCCCTCAGACAGCAGCCCGCCAATGGGAGCCAAGAGAAGGCTGGCTGGGGGCGTCTCCCTGGGACACCAGGCCAATCAGAGTCGAGCGGAAGTGGCTGGTGGGCGGGCCTTCCGGAGGCTGCCCAATCAGCGTGCTGCAGGGCCGTGTGGGCGGTGCTCAAGGCCGCTGGCCAATCACTGACTAGGGGCCCGGACCCTCCTGGGCGTGTCCAAGCACACTGGCCAATGAGATTGCTGGTGGGGTTCTGGGCGTGGCCTAGGCCTCTGGCCTATCAGAGCCTGGCTGGCGCCCTGTGGGCGGGCCTTCTGAAGGAATCCCGCCAATGGGAGCTCAGAGCTGGCCTTAAAAGGCTGGGCGTGCTTCCAGGAAATGCGAAGCAGGGTTCAGCCCAGGGCCCTGCCTTGCAGAAGCTGTCCAGTGCGCATGTGTATAACTCCGTTTGTGCCTGTGCCTCTGTGGATTTGTGTGTGTGTGTGTGTGTGTGTGTGTGTGTCTGAGGGAGGGAGAGAGAGAGAGAACAACAGAATCACTGTGGCACAGGTGATTTTGTGCAAAACACTTGGCACATTCTGATTTACAGCTCAATATTGACACCAGGGCAGCTCTCCTTGGCCCTTGGTCACTTTTCTTCTTTTCAGATGTAAAGACACTGAAGAGGGAGAGGTTTTTGCCCTGAGGCTTGCACTGGGAACTAGCAGCTGCCCTGTTTGTGTTGCCAGACTAGGAAACCTGTGGTGCCTGTCCATGTGGAGAGTCTCCTGGATGAGTTCCTTCTCGAGCCTTTTTCGCTCGGTCCCGTTGGAGCTGCATATAGCTAATGATTTGGAGATTTTATTCCTTTGGACAATTCTTTTCCTGATGCGAAGTTTCTCTCCAGGTTTTAGCAATCAATTGTGTGAATGTCACATCGAATCCATTGTAGAAAATGACTACATCAGTGTCTCTCTCTCTCTTTCTCTCTCTCTCTCTCTCTCTCTATCTCTCTCTCTATATATATATATGTATGTAACATGTAGAGGTCTGAAAATATTTTTTAGCTAGAGACCTGCACAGCTCTGGATTAGGGTAGCAATGTGGATACACCTGGCCCTTCTGAGCCACAGTCATGAGAGACATCTCACAGAGCCATATCGTATATCACTCTACAAATCTCTCTCAGCACAAACTACCACTGCCAAATCATCTACTTCCCTCTTGCTCTTTTTGTCCACCGAGTCTTATCCCAAAACTGTAAATCAAAGAAGAAATAGACATAGTGCAGTTCCCTGCACACAGGACAGGCTGAGGCTGGACCAGGGAGATGCAATGCGCCAGCCTGCATCTTGGCTGGAGCATCACTATGACTACTTCGAATTTGGAGAGGCGAGGGCAGTTTGGGAGAGTGGGCTGCCGGCCAAGGGTTGCTTCTCAGAGTGGCTAAGACCTAGATGTTCTAAGTGTTACCTTTCCTCACAAACATAAAATAGCAATGCCACTTGTAAGAAGTATGCATGGGCATGGAGGGTTTGTCTTCAGTGCTCTGGCACTGATCAACACAGGGCCAGAATTTCAGTCCTTGTCTGTCTCTGTCATTCTGTCTCTCTGACTGTCTCTACGTGCCTTCTTCACTGGGCCCTTACTGGATGTCAGTGCATGCATCATGAACTCAGCCTTCCTGGTGTTGAAATTTTCCTTTCTTTGCCCTTTGGATTATTTAGTCTCCTGCACATGGTGTAGTACAGAGGGGAACTGCGGAGACAGCGTTGCTGCTGCAGGTTCCAGGCATATGTCCATCTCCAGCTGCAGCTGTCCAGGCCCTCTGTGCTTGACTGCCATTCTCCAGGGCCCTGAGGCTGACACTCAGCCTCAATGCAGCCCTCCTCACCTTCCTGCACAGCATCCTTGTCCTTATTCCATGAGAGCCCCGGTCAAGGGAAGTGAAACTCGATCCCCCTGGCACACACACTGTGCTTTCCCTCTATTAAGCCAAATGGAAAGGATCTGTGGTACTGATGGCCACCCCAGTGTCCAGATTTTTCCATGCAAAACGGAAGCTTCCAGTGTTCAGAAAGAGGGTGTTTTGATGGCTGTGAAATGTCTTTTCCAAGTGCCTCATGGTGTTTCAAATCCCTTTGAAACCTGAAGTTCTTTCTTGTATCTAGGGGATATTTTCACCACTGGCCAGAAGGGCCGCCCAACTAGGAGCACAGCTATCCAGGGGTCAGGAGGTCTTCCAGCCTGCTAGCTCCTGGAGGGATTCCTGAGTATGTCCTCAGGGCCCAAGTGTAAAAGGTGTTTCCAATTGCCTTGATTAGCAGCAGCCAGGCCCTCAGGTGAGGGGCGGGGCTGTGATCTTGACTGGAAGCCCCTAATTTGGCCAATGGAGGCATCCATCTTTTTTTGTCTGTCCATAGCAAGGGCCCGGGGAGTTTGTGCTTCCTGCAAGCAGAGCGACATTGTATGGGACACTCATGCAAGCCTACTTCTGGGAATCTCTCTGAGTGTGATATGTGGACACCAGGACACCATGATCAGGGATGTGAGGCCACAGGAGCAATTGCCTTAGCCGGACCCAAAGGGCAGGTGTAAGGGGCCGGGTTCATCCACTATTGTTTGGTTCAACACACTTCCATCTAAGTGGAAACACAGCCCTTTCTGGGTACTTTCTGGCTTGTAATCTGCTGCCCTGAGCAGTGGACTGAGAGCCTGGAGGCTGAGTAGGCAGCCAAACCGTGACTGGACAGGCTCAAGCCCCTGAATTCTGAGGGGTGCCCCAAGCTTCCCCCCATTGGCAGTGTTTGGATCATAGTGAGGCATGGCATTGATTCGGAACTCAGTGAGAGTGAGACATGAGAGTCCCTTTGCATATGCATTCTTGCTTAGCCACAATCTGGGCTAGCTGGCTTGCCCTGACCAGATAGGTTCTCTGTACATAAGTTGCAGGAGAGGCTTGCTCCTTTGCCACCCATGCTCTGAGACTACTACAGGTGATCTCTGAGCACACACAGACACACACAAACAGACAGACACACACACACACACACACACAGAACAAACACATTACTGTCAGGTTGGTAGTAGAGCCTATGGTGGAAGGCTGGGGCTGTCTGGGGTCTGTGGGCATGAGAGCTGCTGCCTTACAATCTCTACAAGCCAGGTTTGAACCTGTCATCAATGAACACAGTGTAGGAGGTTTTTGAATTCTGGTCTCTTTCCAACTCATCTATTTCTCTTCTCGCCTTCTCTATCTCTAACTCTCACATGCTCTCACACACTCTGTCTTCACTCATTAATATTTTACTTAGATTCTTATTTTACTGACAGGCCCAGATAGACAAAGAGAGTTACCAGAGCACTGCTGAGCTCTGGCTTGTTGTGTCGGCGATTTCACCTAGGCTACTGGAGCCTCAGTTTGTAAGTCTTTCTGACACAAGCCATATTCTGTCTCCTCAATTCCCATGCCAGTATCACTCAGAGTTTATAATAATGATATACATACATGTATATATGTACATATAGATTTATATATCTGTCATTTTTAGAATGTTCGACCTATGTATTTGACCTTCTTTCAGAATTACCACATTTATAACAGCCTAGTTTTTCTGAAATAATTGGCCATATAGTTGGAGCAGGATTCAATACAATTATAAATAATAGAACCTTCCAGTAGCATTTCTAATCGTGTTCTATTAGCATCCTTATTGTAATTATCATGGCCCAGATCTTCCCTCCTTTTTCTAGTGTAAGCTTCAATACGTATGTGTTTGTTTTCTTTCTCCGGAAATCTTAATGTCCCTGGACCCTGAAGTGTTAGGGAATTTTTGAAGCAGCCCTCTGTTTCTCAGCAGATGGTTTCTATGTTTCTGCTGTCATCAGGTCTTCTTGTGGTTTTTGTCTTTATTTATTTTTATTGTTTCAAGTCCTCCTAGATCATCCCCATTTATTTGCATATTTATTCATTTAGTCAGGTATCACATGTGGCATCATTTCTTCTGCTTGAGAGATTTTCTCTTATAACTGAGGGAACTTTTGATGCACAATACATTTCCTGGGGCAAATACTTCACACATATGGTGAAGGCTTGGGTTGTCTGGGGTCTGTGGGCATTAGAGCTGCTGCGTGACAATCTCTACAACCCAGGTTTGAACCTGTCATGAATGAACACAGCCTAGGGGGTTTTTTGACTTCTGGTCTATTTCCAACTCTTCTATTTCTCTTCTCGCCATCTCTGTCTCTGACTCTCACAGGCTCTCTCTCACTCTGTCTGAACTCAGGAATATTTTACTTATATCCTTTTTTATTGACAGGCCCAGATATACAAAGAGAGTGGCCAGAGCACTGCTGAGCTCTGGCTGGTTTTGTTTGTGATTTCACCTAGGCTACTGGAGCCTCTGATTGGTAAGTCTCTCTGACTTAAGCCATATTCTGTCTCCTCATATCCATGGCAGTATCTCCAGACTTTATAATAAAGATATACATCCATATACATATATAAATATACATATATATCTCTGTCATTTTTAGAATTGTCAACCTATGTAATTGATCTTAATCAGAATTCACACATTTACAACAGGTTCCTTTTTCCCTACTAATTGGCCACATAGTTGGAGCAGGATTCAATACAATTATAATAATAGAACCTTCCAGTAGCATTTCTAATAGCATTTCTATCAGCATCCTTATTTTAATTATCATAGTACAGAACTTGCCTCCTTTCTCTAGTGTAAGCTTCAATACATATGAGTTTCTTTTCATTCTCCCGAAATCTTAATTTCCCTGGACTCTGAAGGGTCTCGGAACTTTTGAAGCAGCCCTTGATTCTCAGCAGATGGTTTCTATGTTCCTGCTCTCATCAGGTCTTCTTGTGCTTTTTGTTTTTATTTTCATTTGTTTCAAATCCTCCTAGATAACCCCCCATTTATTTGCATATTTATTTATTTATTTATTTATTTATTTGGTTCTATATTACATGAGGGGTCCATTCTTCTGCTTGATAGATTTTTCTTCTATAATATGAAGGGAAGTTTACACTCACAATACATATCCTGTCGTAAATACTACACACATATGGTGAAGGCTGGGGTTGTCTGGGGTCTGTGGACAGGAGACTGCTGCCCTACAATCTCGACAACCCAGGTTTTGAACCTGTCATGTATGAACACAGAGTGGGAGCTTTTGGACTTCTGGTATCTTTCCAACTCTTCTATTCTCTTCTTGCCTTCTCTGTCTCTGACTCTCACAGGCTCTCACTCACACTGTCTGCACTCATTAATATTTTACTTATATATTATTTGACTGACAGGCCCAGATATACAAAGCGAGTCACCAGGGCCCAGCTGAGCTCTGGATTGTTTTGTTGGCGATTTCACCTAGGTTTCTGGAGCCTCAGCTTTGTAAGTCTCTCTGGCACAAGCCATACTCTGTCTCCTCATAGCCATGCCAGTATCCCTCATAGTTGATAATAAAGATACACATACATATATGTACATATACATACATATATATATATATATATATCAGACATTTTTAGAATTGTTGACCTTTTTATTTGATCTGAATGCAGAATTACCGCATTTATAATAGCCTCCTTATTCATAAATAATTGGTCACATAGTTGGAGCAGGATTCACTACAATTATAAATTATAAACTTTCCAGGAGCATTTCCAATAGCCTTTCTATCAGTATCCTTATTGTAATTATCATAGCACAGAACTTGCCTCCATTTTCTAGTGTAAGCTTCAAATCGTATGCGTTTCTTTTCATTCTCGGAATTCGTAATTTGCCTGGACCCTGTGTGTCAGGGAATTTTTGAAGCAGCCCTCTATTTCTCAGCAGACGTTTTCTATATTTCTGCTGTCATCAGGTCTTCCTGTGGTGTTTGTTTTTATTTTTTATTTTTTTCAAATCCTCTTAGATCATTCACATTTATTTGCATATTTATTTATTTATTTATTTCATCCGATATCACATGAGGGGTCATTTCTTCTGCCTGATAGATTTTCTCTTATAATTGAAGGGAACTTTTGACAGACAATACATTTCCTTTTGCAGATACTACACACTACTACAACTGCTACTGCACTGTTTTTGACAGTGACATCCAATGCACAATGGATTAGTATTGCATGGCTCTAGAGAATGTTCGCTATTTAACCTACAATGTTTTTAACCTCACAAATATTTATTCTGTTCTTTCTAGGGGGATGAATGGTTTACAGTCAACAGTTCCATATAATAGTGGGCACGGGGGGTAATTTTTCCCACTACCCCTGTATTTCTGTACATCCTTTGTAACTTTCTTATTGAGGAGAAGCAAACAGTCATAAATTGAGAGAGCAGGGCCCAAGCAGGAAGAGAGACAGAGAGACATCTGCAGCTCTGATTTGTCACTAGCCCAGCTTTTCCCTAGCTGGGTAAGTGTGACCAGGGGCTCAAAACAGGGTCCTGGGATTCCACATAGTTCCCTGGCAGCTCCACCAGCTGTTCCTCCAACCCATGCTCCCTTCGTTGTCCATGTAACTATCGATCTGCTCTAGGCATTTCTCACCTTCATATGCCAGAAACTTAACACTTCTCCCTTCCACCCATGAAACTTTGACCTTTTACTAGGGTGCAAAACAGCAACTCCAATCCAAGTTATTTTCGGTACAAGTGTGTACGTCTCTGTGGGAAGGTGTGTGTGTGTGTGTGTGTGTGTGTGTGTGTGTGTGTGTGTGTGTGTGTGTAAGTGTGTTTCAGTTAAGATTACCGCTGTTGTTTCTTTATTCCTGACACAGGGACTTAGGAACTGGGTTGTGTTATGACAAAGGAAGTTTCCACTGCACAAGTGGTTTTTCAAGTATGAATTGGCACATTGGATTGTGGACTCTGTTGTGCATTCTCCCAGGTGGTCCTCAGATGGGTTCTTTCCTTTGCTATTCCCATGCTGTGTGTAATTTTCTGGGTAGACTCAAAGAGGAGTGGCATGGGGAGCTCAGCTGCATTCTGCTGTATGTCCACAAGGTGGCGGCAAAGACCATAGTTGAGTGTAGTGATTCTGTGGAATGAGGAGAATTCTAGGAATTGTGGCCCGTGGACAGCAGGGTTGAAATTGACGTAGAGTGCCCTAGACATCTGTTCTTTCCTGTGGGGTGGGGGGATCCCCCATTTGGCTTTGCAAGTGGAAGGGGTTTCTCTCTTTGCCTGGGATGACTCTACTGGGAGCTTGTGAATCCCTGTGCTCAGCTGCATTCTGCTGGGTGTCCACAAGAGGGCAGCACCAGGGCGGGACTAAGGCTCCATGGGGCAAGTGCCCTGAGGCACTGGGCTAGGAGAGTGGCGACAGTGTTCCTGGGTGTGCCCCAAGAGCATGGCCAGCCTAGCGCAGGCAGGCAGTGTCCTAAGGATGGGCCCAGACAGGAGCTGTGGGGGTCGTGTTTGCAGAAACAGGGCCTTCAGAGGATGGCAGAAAGTCCCCGGGGGCGGGCCTCAGAGCCCGTGCCCAATGAGCCTGAGGGGAGGGCCCAGTGGGTATTCATAGAGACAGCTGGCCAATCAGAGAGGAGGAACGTCACCCTCAGGGGCGTGAAGCAAGAGCTGGCCAATGAGAACAGAGGAGGAGTTGCGTGGGCGGGCCTCAGAGAGCAGCCCACCAATGAGAGCCTGGGTGCTGGCTCTGGGTGGGCGTACCCCTGGAGGTCAGCCAATCAGGGTCCAGCGGAAGTGCCTGGGGGGCGGGCCCTCGGGAGGCTGTCCAATGAGCGCCTGGGGCGGGCCTCGTGGGCGGAGCCCAGGAGGCTGGCCAATCATGGGGCAAGGGCGGTGACCTTCCTGGGCGTGCCTTAGGAACTGGCCTATCAGAGGGCGCCCCTCAGACAGCAGCCCGCCAATGGGAGCCAAGAGAAGGCTGGCTGGGGGCGTCTCCCTGGGACACCAGGCCAATCAGAGTCGAGCGGAAGTGGCTGGTGGGCGGGCCTTCCGGAGGCTGCCCAATCAGCGTGCTGCAGGGCCGTGTGGGCGGTGCTCAAGGCCGCTGGCCAATCACTGACTAGGGGCCCGGACCCTCCAGGGCGTGTCCAAGCACACTGGCCAATGAGATTGCTGGTGGGGTTCTGGGCGTGGTCTAGGCCTCTGGCCTATCAGAGCCTGGCTGGCGCCCTGTGGGCGGGCCTTCTGAAGGAATCCCGCCAATGGGAGCTCAGAGCTGGCCTTAAAAGGCTGGGCGTGCTTCCAGGAAATGCGAAGCAGGGTTCAGCCCAGGGCCCTGCCTTGCAGAAGCTGTCCAGTGCGCATGTGTATAACTCCGTTTGTGCCTGTGCCTCTGTGGATTTGTGTGTGTGTGTGTGTGTGTGTGTGTGTGTGTCTGAGGGAGGGAGAGAGAGAGAGAACAACAGAATCACTGTGGCACAGGTGATTTTGTGCAAAACACTTGGCACATTCTGATTTACAGCTCAATATTGACACCAGGGCAGCTCTCCTTGGCCCTTGGTCACTTTTCTTCTTTTCAGATGTAAAGACACTGAAGAGGGAGAGGTTTTTGCCCTGAGGCTTGCACTGGGAACTAGCAGCTGCCCTGTTTGTGTTGCCAGACTAGGAAACCTGTGGTGCCTGTCCATGTGGAGAGTCTCCTGGATGAGTTCCTTCTCGAGCCTTTTTCGCTCGGTCCCGTTGGAGCTGCATATAGCTAATGATTTGGAGATTTTATTCCTTTGGACAATACTTTTCCTGATGCAAAGTTTCTCTCCAGGTTTTAGCAACCAATTGTGTGAATGTCACATCGAATCCATTGTAGAAAATGACTACATCAGTGTCTCTCTCTCTCTTTCTCTCTCTCTCTCTATCTCTCTCTCTCTATATATATATATATATGTATGTAACATGTAGAGGTCTGAAAATATTTTTTAGCTAGAGACCTGCACAGCTCTGGATTAGGGTAGCAATGTGGATACACCTGGCCCTTCTGAGCCACAGTCATGAGAGACATCTCACAGAGCCATATCGTATATCACTCTACAAATCTCTCTCAGCACAAACTACCACTGCCAAATCATCTACTTCCCTCTTGCTCCTTTTGTCCACCGAGTCGTATCCCAAAACTGTAAATCAAAGAAGAAATAGACATAGTGCAGTTCCCTGCACACAGGGCAGGCTGAGGCTGGACCAGGGAGATGCAATACGCCAGCCTGCATCTTGGCTGGAGCATCACTATGACTACTTCGAATTTGGAGAGGCGAGGGCAGTTTGGGAGAGTGGGCTGCCGGCCAAGGGTTGCTTCTCAGAGTGGCTAAGACCTAGATGTTCTAAGTGTTACCTTTCCTCACAAACATAAAATAGCAATGCCACTTGTAAGAAGTATGCATGGGCATGGAGGGTTTGTCTTCAGTGCTCTGGCACTGATCAACACAGGGCCAGAATTTCAGTCCTTGTCTGTCTCTGTCATTCTGTCTCTCTGACTGTCTCTACGTGCCTTCTTCACTGGGCCCTTACTGGAAGTCAGTGCATGCATCGTGAACTCAGCCTTCCTGGTGTTGAAATTTTCCTTTCTTTGCCCTTTGGATTATTTAGTCTCCTGCACATGGTGTAGTACAGAGGGGAACTGCGGAGACAGCGTTGCTGCTGCAGGTTCCAGGCATATGTCCATCTCCAGCTGCAGCTGTCCAGGCCCTCTGTGCTTGACTGCCATTCTCCAGGGCCCTGAGGCTGACACTCAGCCTCAATGCAGCCCTCCTCACCTTCCTGCACAGCATCCTTGTCCTTATTCCATGAGAGCCCCGGTCAAGGGAAGTGAAACTCGATCCCCCTGGCACACACACTGTGCTTTCCCTCTATTAAGCCAAATGGAAAGGATCTGTGGTACTGATGGCCACCCCAGTGTCCAGATTTTTCCATGCAAAACGGAAGCTTCCAGTGTTCAGAAAGAGGGTGTTTTGATGGCTGTGAAATGTCTTTTCCAAGTGCCTCATGGTGTTTCAAATCCCTTTGAAACCTGAAGTTCTTTCTTGTATCTAGGGGATATTTTCACCACTGGCCAGAAGGGCCGCCCAACTAGGAGCACAGCTATCCAGGGGTCAGGAGGTCTTCCAGCCTGCTAGCTCCTGGAGGGATTCCTGAGTATGTCCTCAGGGCCCAAGTGTAAAAGGTGTTTCCAATTGCCTTGATTAGCAGCAGCCAGGCCCTCAGGTGAGGGGCGGGGCTGTGATCTTGACTGGAAGCCCCTAATTTGGCCAATGGAGGCATCCATCTTTTTTTGTCTGTCCATAGCAAGGGCCCGGGGAGTTTGTGCTTCCTGCAAGCAGAGCGACATTGTATGGGACACTCATGCAAGCCTACTTCTGGGAATCTCTCTGAGTGTGATATGTGGACACCAGGACACCATGATCAGGGATGTGAGGCCACAGGAGCAATTGCCTTAGCCGGACCCAAAGGGCAGGTGTAAGGGGCCGGGTTCATCCACTATTGTTTGGTTCAACACACTTCCCATCTAAGTGGAAACACAGCCCTTTCTGGGTACTTTCTGGGCTTGTAATCTGCTGCCCTGAGCAGTGGACTGAGAGCCTGGAGGCTGAGTAGGCAGCCAAACGTGACTGGACAGGCTCAAGCCCCTGAATTCTGAGGGGTGCCCCAGCTTCCCCCATTGGCAGTGTTTGGATCATAGTGAGGCATGGCATTGATTCGGAACTCAGGAGAGTGAGACATGAGAGTCCCTTTGCATATGCATTCTTGCTTAGCCACAATCTGGGCTAGCTGGCTTGCCCTGACCAGATAGGTTCTCTGTACATAAGTTGCAGGAGAGGCTTGCTCCTTTGCCACCCATGCTCTGAGACTACTACAGGTGATCTCTGAGCACACACAGACACACACAAACAGACAGACAGACACACACACACACACACACACACACACACACACACACACATTACTGTCAGGTTGGTAGTAGAGCCTATGGTGAAGGCTGGGGCTGTCTGGGGTCTGTGGGCATGAGAGCTGCTGCCTTACAATCTCTACAAGCCAGGTTTGAACCTGTCATCAATGAACACAGTGTAGGAGGTTTTTGAATTCTGGTCTCTTTCCAACTCATCTATTTCTCTTCTCGCCTTCTCTATCTCTAACTCTCACATGCTCTCACACACTCTGTCTTCACTCATTAATATTTTACTTAGATTCTTATTTTACTGACAGGCCCAGATAGACAAAGAGAGTTACCAGAGCACTGCTGAGCTCTGGCTTGTTGTGTCGGCGATTTCACCTAGGCTACTGGAGCCTCAGTTTGTAAGTCTTTCTGACACAAGCCATATTCTGTCTCCTCATTTCCATGCCAGTATCACTCAGAGTTTATAATAAAGATATACATACATGTATATATATACATATAGATTTATATATCTGTCATTTTTAGAATGTTCGACCTATGTATTTGACCTTCTTTCAGAATTACCACATTTATAACAGCCTAGTTTTTCTGAAATAATTGGCCATATAGTTGGAGCAGGATTCAATACAATTATAAATAATAGAACCTTCCAGTAGCATTTCTAATCGTGTTTCTATTAGCATCCTTATTGTAATTATCATGGCCCAGATCTTCCCTCCTTTTTCTAGTGTAAGCTTCAATACGTATGTGTTTGTTTTCTTTCTCCGGAAATCTTAATGTCCCTGGACCCTGAAGTGTTAGGGAATTTTTGAAGCAGCCCTCTGTTTCTCAGCAGATGGTTTCTATGTTTCTGCTGTCATCAGGTCTTCTTGTGGTTTTTGTCTTTATTTATTTTTATTGTTTCAAGTCCTCCTAGATCATCCCCATTTATTTGCATATTTATTCATTTAGTCAGGTATCACATGTGGCATCATTTCTTCTGCTTGAGAGATTTTCTCTTATAACTGAAGGGAACTTTTGATGCACAATACATTTCCTGGGGCAAATACTACACACATATGGTGAAGGCTTGGGTTGTCTGGGGTCTGTGGGCATTAGAGCTGCTGCGTGACAATCTCTACAACCCAGGTTTGAACCTGTCATGAATGAACACAGCCTAGGGGGTTTTTGACTTCTGGTCTATTTCCAACTCTTCTATTTCTCTTCTCGCCATCTCTGTCTCTGACTCTCACAGGCTCTCTCTCACTCTGTCTGAACTCAGGAATATTTTACTTATATCCTTATTTTATTGACAGGCCCAGATATACAAAGAGAGTGGCCAGAGCACTGCTGAGCTCTGGCTGGTTTTGTTTGTGATTTCACCTAGGCTACTGGAGCCTCTGATTGGTAAGTCTCTCTGACTTAAGCCATATTCTGTCTCCTCATATCCATGGCAGTATCTCTCAGACTTTATAATAAAGATATACATCCATATACATATATAAATATACATATATATCTCTGTCATTTTTAGAATTGTCAACCTATGTAATTGATCTTAATCAGAATTCACACATTTACAACAGGTTCCTTTTTCCCTACTAATTGGCCACATAGTTGGAGCAGGATTCAATACAATTATAAATAATAGAACCTTCCAGTAGCATTTCTAATAGCATTTCTATCAGCATCCTTATTTTAATTATCATAGTACAGAACTTGCCTCCTTTCTCTAGTGTAAGCTTCAATACATATGAGTTTCTTTTCATTCTCCCGAAATCTTAATTTCCCTGGACTCTGAAGGGTCTCGGAACTTTTGAAGCAGCCCTTGATTCTCAGCAGATGGTTTCTATGTTCCTGCTCTCATCAGGTCTTCTTGTGCTTTTTGTTTTTATTTTTCATTTGTTTCAAATCCTCCTAGATAACCCCCATTTATTTGCATATTTATTTATTTATTTATTTATTTATTTGGTTCTATATTACATGAGGGGTCCATTCTTCTGCTTGATAGATTTTTCTCTTATAATTGAAGGGAAGTTTACACTCACAATACATATCCTGTCGTAAATACTACACACATATGGTGAAGGCTGGGGTTGTCTGGGGTCTGTGGACAGGAGACTGCTGCCCTACAATCTCGACAACCCAGGTTTGAACCTGTCATGTATGAACACAGAGTGGGAGCTTTTGGACTTCTGGTCTCTTTCCAACTCTTCTATTTCTCTTCTTGCCTTCTCTGTCTCTGACTCTCACAGGCTCTCACTCACACTGTCTGCACTCATTAATATTTTACTTATATATTATTTGACTGACAGGCCCAGATATACAAAGCGAGTCACCAGGGCCCAGCTGAGCTCTGGATTGTTTTGTTGGCGATTTCACCTAGGTTTCTGGAGCCTCAGCTTTGTAAGTCTCTCTGGCACAAGCCATACTCTGTCTCCTCATAGCCATGCCAGTATCCCTCATAGTTGATAATAAAGATACACATACATATATGTACATATACATACATATATATATATATATATATCAGACATTTTTAGAATTGTTGACCTTTTTATTTGATCTGAATGCAGAATTACCGCATTTATAATAGCCTCCTTATTCATAAATAATTGGTCACATAGTTGGAGCAGGATTCACTACAATTATAAATTATAAACTTTCCAGGAGCATTTCCAATAGCCTTTCTATCAGTATCCTTATTGTAATTATCATAGCACAGAACTTGCCTCCATTTTCTAGTGTAAGCTTCAAATCGTATGCGTTTCTTTTCATTCTCGGAATTCGTAATTTGCCTGGACCCTGTGTGTCAGGGAATTTTTGAAGCAGCCCTCTATTTCTCAGCAGACGTTTTCTATATTTCTGCTGTCATCAGGTCTTCCTGTGGTGTTTGTTTTTATTTTTTTCAAATCCTCTTAGATCATTCCCATTTATTTGCATATTTATTTATTTATTTATTTCGTCCGATATCACATGAGGGGTCATTTCTTCTGCCTGATAGATTTTCTCTTATAATTGAAGGGAACTTTTGACACACAATACATTTCCTTTTGCAGATACTACACACTACTACAACTGCTACTGCACTGTTTTTGACAGTGACATCCAATGCACAATGGATTAGTATTGCATGGCTCTAGAGAATGTTCACTATTTAACCTACAATGTTTTTAACCTCACAAATATTTATTCTGTTCTTTCTTGGGGGATGAATGGTTTATAGTCAACAGTTCTATATAATAGTGGGCACGGGGGGTAATTTTTCCCACTACCCCTGTATTTCTGTACATCCTTTGTAACTTTCTTATTGAGGAGAAGCAAACAGTCATAAATTGAGAGAGCAGGGCCCAAGCAGGAAGAGAGACAGAGAGACATCTGCAGCTCTGATTTGTCACTAGCCCAGCTTTTCCCTAGCTGGGTAAGTGTGACCAGGGGCTCAAAACAGGGTCCTGGGATTCCACATAGTTCCCTGGCAGCTCCACCAGCTGTTCTTCCAACCCATGCTCCCTTCGTTGTCCATGTAACTATCGATCTGCTCTAGGCATTTCTCACCTTCATATGCCAGAAACTTAACACTTCTCCCTTCCACCCATGAAACTTTGACCTTTTGCTAGGGTGCAAAACAGCAACTCCAATCCAAGTTATTTTCGGGACAAGTGTGTACGTCTCTGTGGGAAGGTGTGTGTGTGTGTGTGTGTGTGTGTGTGTAAGTGTGCATAAGTGTGTTTCAGTTAAGATTACCGCTGTTGATTCTTTATTCCTGACACAGGGACTTAGGAACTGGGTTGTGTTATGACAAAGGAAGTTTCCACTGCACAAGTGGTTTTTCAAGTATGAATTGGCACATTGGATTGTGGACTCTGTTGTGCATTCTCCCAGGTGGTCCTCAGATGGGTTCTTTCCTTTGCTATTCCCATGCTGTGTGTAATTTTCTGGGTAGACTCAAAGAGGAGTGGCATGGGGAGCTCAGCTGCATTCTGCTGTATGTCCACAAGGTGGCGGCAAAGACCATAGTTGAGTGTAGTGATTCTGTGGAATGAGGAGAACTCTAGGAATTGTGGCCCGTGGACAGCAGGGTTGAAATTGACGTAGAGTGCCCTAGACATCTGTTCTTTCCTGTGGGGTGGGGGGATCCCCCATTTGGCTTTGCAAGTGGAAGGGGTTTCTCTCTTTGCCTGGGATGACTCTACTGGGAGCTTGTGAATCCCTGTGCTCAGCTGCATTCTGCTGGGTGTCCACAAGAGGGCAGCACCAGGGCGGGACTAAGGCTCCATGAGGCAAGTGCCCTGAGGCACTGGGCTAGGAGAGTGGCGACAGTGTTTCTGGGTGTGCCCCAAGAGCATGGCCAGCCTAGCGCAGGCAGGCAGTGTCCTAAGGATGGGCCCAGACAGGAGCTGTGGGGGTCGTGTTTGCAGAAACAGGGCCTTCAGAGGATGGCAGAAAGTCCCCGGGGGCGGGCCTCAGAGCCCGTGCCCAATGAGCCTGAGGGGAGGGCCCAGTGGGTATTCATAGAGACAGCTGGCCAATCAGAGAGGAGGAACGTCACCCTCAGGGGCGTGAAGCAAGAGCTGGCCAATGAGAACAGAGGAGGAGTTGCGTGGGCGGGCCTCAGAGAGCAGCCCACCAATGAGAGCCTGGGTGCTGGCTCTGGGTGGGCGTACCCCTGGAGGTCAGCCAATCAGGGTCCAGCGGAAGTGCCTGGGGGGCGGGCCCTCGTGAGGCTGTCCAATGAGCGCCTGGGGCGGGCCTCGTGGGCGGAGCCCAGGAGGCTGGCCAATCATGGGGCAAGGGCGGTGACCTTCCTGGGCATGCCTTAGGAACTGGCCTATCAGAGGGCGCCCCTCAGACAGAAGCCCGCCAATGGGAGCCAAGAGAAGGCTGGCTGGGGGCGTGTCCCTGGGACACCAGGCCAATCAGAGTCGAGCTGAAGTGGCTGGTGGGCGGGCCTTCCGGAGGCTGCCCAATCAGCGTGCTGCAGGGCCGTGTGGGCGGTGCTCAAGGCCGCTGGCCAATCACTGACTAGGGGCCCAGACCCTCCTGGGCGTGTCCAAGTACACTGGCCAATGAGATTGCTGGTGGGGTTCTGGGCGTGGCCTAGGCCTCTGGCCTATCAGAGCCTGGCTGGCGCCCTGTGGGCGGGCCTTCTGAAGGCATCCCGCCAATGGGAGCTCAGAGCTGGCCTTAAAAGGCTGGGCGTGCTTCCAGGAAATGCGAAGCAGGGTTCAGCCCAGGGCCCTGCCTTGCAGAAGCTGTCCAGTGCGCATGTGTATAACTCCGTTTGTGCCTGTGCCTCTGTGGATTTTTGTGTGTGTGTGTGTGTGTGTCTGAGGGAGGGAGAGAGAGAGAGAACAACAGAATCACTGTGGCACAGGTGATTTTGTGCAAAACACTTGGCACATTCTGATTTACAGCTCAATATTGACACCAGGGCAGCTCTCCTTGGCCCTTGGTCACTTTTCTTCTTTTCAGATGTAAAGACACTGAAGAGGGAGAGGTTTTTGCCCTGAGGCTTGCACTGGGAACTAGCAGCTGCCCTGTTTGTGTTGCCAGATAGGAAACCTGTGGTGCCTGTCCATGTGGAGAGTCTCCTGGATGAGTTCCTTCTGGAGCCTTTTTCGCTCGGTCCCGTTGGAGCTGCATATAGCTAATGATTTGGAGATTTTATTCCTTTGGACAATTGTTTTCCTGATGCAAAGTTTCTCTCCAGGTTTTAGCAACCAATTGTGTGAATGTCATATCGAATCCATTGTAGAAAATGACTACATCAGTGTCTCTCTCTCTCTTTCTCTCTCTCTCTCTATCTCTCTCTCTCTCTATATATATGTATGTAACATGTAGAGGTCTGAAAATATTTTTTAGCTAGAGACCTGCACAGCTCTGGATTAGGGTAGCAATGTGGATACACCTGGCCCTTCTGAGCCACAGTCATGAGAGACATCTCACAGAGCCATATCGTATATCACTCTACAAATCTCTCTCAGCACAAACTACCACTGCCAAATCATCTACTTCCCTCTTGCTCCTTTTGTCCACCGAGTCTTATCCCAAAACTGTAAATCAAAGAAGAAATAGACATAGTGCAGTTCCCTGCACACAGGACAGGCTGAGGCTGGACCAGGGAGATGCAATACGCCAGCCTGCATCTTGGCTGGAGCATCACTATGCTTACTTCGAATTTGGAGAGGCGAGGGCAGTTTTGGAGAGTGGGCTGCCAGCCAAGGGTTGCTTCTCAGAGTGGCTAAGACCTAGATGTTCTAAGTGTTACCTTTCCTCACAAACATAAAATAGCAATGCCACTTGTAAGAAGTATGCATGGGCATGGAGGGTTTGTCTTCAGTGCTCTGGCACTGATCAACACAGGGCCAGAATTTCAGTCCTTGTCTGTCTCTGTCATTCTGTCTCTCTGACTGTCTCTACGTGCCTTCTTCACTGGGCCCTTACTGGAAGTCAGTGCATGCATCGTGAACTCAGCCTTCCTGGTGTTGAAATTTTCCTTTCTTTGCCCTTTGGATTATTTAGTCTCCTGCACATGGTGTAGTACAGAGGGGAACTGCGGAGACAGCGTTGCTGCTGCAGGTTCCAGGCATATGTCCATCTCCAGCTGCAGCTGTCCAGGCCCTCTGTGCTTGACTGCCATTCTCCAGGGCCCTGAGGCTGACACTCAGCCTCAATGCAGCCCTCCTCACCTTCCTGCACAGCATCCTTGTCCTTATTCCATGAGAGCCCCGGTCAAGGGAAGTGAAACTCGATCCCCCTGGCACACACACTGTGCTTTCCCTCTATTAAGCCAAATGGAAAGGATCTGTGGTACTGATGGCCACCCCAGTGTCCAGATTTTTCCATGCAAAACGGAAGCTTCCAGTGTTCAGAAAGAGGGTGTTTTGATGGCTGTGAAATGTCTTTTCCAAGTGCCTCATGGTGTTTCAAATCCCTTTGAAACCTGAAGTTCTTTCTTGTATCTAGGGGATATTTTCACCACTGGCCAGAAGGGCCGCCCAACTAGGAGCACAGCTATCCAGGGGTCAGGAGGTCTTCCAGCCTGCTAGCTCCTGGAGGGATTCCTGAGTATGTCCTCAGGGCCCAAGTGTAAAAGGTGTTTCCAATTGCCTTGATTAGCAGCAGCCAGGCCCTCAGGTGAGGGGCGGGGCTGTGATCTTGACTGGAAGCCCCTAATTTGGCCAATGGAGGCATCCATCTTTTTTTGTCTGTCCATAGCAAGGGCCCGGGGAGTTTGTGCTTCCTGCAAGCAGAGCGACATTGTATGGGACACTCATGCAAGCCTACTTCTGGGAATCTCTCTGAGTGTGATATGTGGACACCAGGACACCATGATCAGGGATGTGAGGCCACAGGAGCAATTGCCTTAGCCGGACCCAAAGGGCAGGTGTAAGGGGCCGGGTTCATCCACTATTGTTTGGTTCAACACACTTCCCATCTAAGTGGAAACACAGCCCTTTCTGGGTACTTTCTGGGCTTGTAATCTGCTGCCCTGAGCAGTGGACTGAGAGCCTGGAGGCTGAGTAGGCAGCCAAACGTGACTGGACAGGCTCAAGCCCCTGAATTCTGAGGGGTGCCCCAGCTTCCCCCATTGGCAGTGTTTGGATCATAGTGAGGCATGGCATTGATTCGGAACTCAGGAGAGTGAGACATGAGAGTCCCTTTGCATATGCATTCTTGCTTAGCCACAATCTGGGCTAGCTGGCTTGCCCTGACCAGATAGGTTCTCTGTACATAAGTTGCAGGAGAGGCTTGCTCCTTTGCCACCCATGCTCTGAGACTACTACAGGTGATCTCTGAGCACACACAGACACACACAAACAGACAGACAGACACACACACACACACACACACACACACACACACACACACATTACTGTCAGGTTGGTAGTAGAGCCTATGGTGAAGGCTGGGGCTGTCTGGGGTCTGTGGGCATGAGAGCTGCTGCCTTACAATCTCTACAAGCCAGGTTTGAACCTGTCATCAATGAACACAGTGTAGGAGGTTTTTGAATTCTGGTCTCTTTCCAACTCATCTATTTCTCTTCTCGCCTTCTCTATCTCTAACTCTCACATGCTCTCACACACTCTGTCTTCACTCATTAATATTTTACTTAGATTCTTATTTTACTGACAGGCCCAGATAGACAAAGAGAGTTACCAGAGCACTGCTGAGCTCTGGCTTGTTGTGTCGGCGATTTCACCTAGGCTACTGGAGCCTCAGTTTGTAAGTCTTTCTGACACAAGCCATATTCTGTCTCCTCATTTCCATGCCAGTATCACTCAGAGTTTATAATAAAGATATACATACATGTATATATGTACATATAGATTTATATATCTGTCATTTTTAGAATGTTCGACCTATGTATTTGACCTTCTTTCAGAATTACCACATTTATAACAGCCTAGTTTTTCTGAAATAATTGGCCATATAGTTGGAGCAGGATTCAATACAATTATAAATAATAGAACCTTCCAGTAGCATTTCTAATCGTGTTTCTATTAGCATCCTTATTGTAATTATCATGGCCCAGATCTTCCCTCCTTTTTCTAGTGTAAGCTTCAATACGTATGTGTTTGTTTTCTTTCTCCGGAAATCTTAATGTCCCTGGACCCTGAAGTGTTAGGGAATTTTTGAAGCAGCCCTCTGTTTCTCAGCAGATGGTTTCTATGTTTCTGCTGTCATCAGGTCTTCTTGTGGTTTTTGTCTTTATTTATTTTTATTGTTTCAAGTCCTCCTAGATCATCCCCATTTATTTGCATATTTATTCATTTAGTCAGGTATCACATGTGGCATCATTTCTTCTGCTTGAGAGATTTTCTCTTATAACTGAAGGGAACTTTTGATGCACAATACATTTCCTGGGGCAAATACTACACACATATGGTGAAGGCTTGGGTTGTCTGGGGTCTGTGGGCATTAGAGCTGCTGCGTGACAATCTCTACAACCCAGGTTTGAACCTGTCATGAATGAACACAGCCTAGGGGGTTTTTGACTTCTGGTCTATTTCCAACTCTTCTATTTCTCTTCTCGCCATCTCTGTCTCTGACTCTCACAGGCTCTCTCTCACTCTGTCTGAACTCAGGAATATTTTACTTATATCCTTATTTTATTGACAGGCCCAGATATACAAAGAGAGTGGCCAGAGCACTGCTGAGCTCTGGCTGGTTTTGTTTGTGATTTCACCTAGGCTACTGGAGCCTCTGATTGGTAAGTCTCTCTGACTTAAGCCATATTCTGTCTCCTCATATCCATGGCAGTATCTCTCAGACTTTATAATAAAGATATACATCCATATACATATATAAATATACATATATATCTCTGTCATTTTTAGAATTGTCAACCTATGTAATTGATCTTAATCAGAATTCACACATTTACAACAGGTTCCTTTTTCCCTACTAATTGGCCACATAGTTGGAGCAGGATTCAATACAATTATAAATAATAGAACCTTCCAGTAGCATTTCTAATAGCATTTCTATCAGCATCCTTATTTTAATTATCATAGTACAGAACTTGCCTCCTTTCTCTAGTGTAAGCTTCAATACATATGAGTTTCTTTTCATTCTCCCGAAATCTTAATTTCCCTGGACTCTGAAGGGTCTCGGAACTTTTGAAGCAGCCCTTGATTCTCAGCAGATGGTTTCTATGTTCCTGCTCTCATCAGGTCTTCTTGTGCTTTTTGTTTTTATTTTTCATTTGTTTCAAATCCTCCTAGATAACCCCCATTTATTTGCATATTTATTTATTTATTTATTTATTTATTTGGTTCTATATTACATGAGGGGTCCATTCTTCTGCTTGATAGATTTTTCTCTTATAATTGAAGGGAAGTTTACACTCACAATACATATCCTGTCGTAAATACTACACACATATGGTGAAGGCTGGGGTTGTCTGGGGTCTGTGGACAGGAGACTGCTGCCCTACAATCTCGACAACCCAGGTTTGAACCTGTCATGTATGAACACAGAGTGGGAGCTTTTGGACTTCTGGTCTCTTTCCAACTCTTCTATTTCTCTTCTTGCCTTCTCTGTCTCTGACTCTCACAGGCTCTCACTCACACTGTCTGCACTCATTAATATTTTACTTATATATTATTTGACTGACAGGCCCAGATATACAAAGCGAGTCACCAGGGCCCAGCTGAGCTCTGGATTGTTTTGTTGGCGATTTCACCTAGGTTTCTGGAGCCTCAGCTTTGTAAGTCTCTCTGGCACAAGCCATACTCTGTCTCCTCATAGCCATGCCAGTATCCCTCATAGTTGATAATAAAGATACACATACATATATGTACATATACATACATATATATATATATATATATCAGACATTTTTAGAATTGTTGACCTTTTTATTTGATCTGAATGCAGAATTACCGCATTTATAATAGCCTCCTTATTCATAAATAATTGGTCACATAGTTGGAGCAGGATTCACTACAATTATAAATTATAAACTTTCCAGGAGCATTTCCAATAGCCTTTCTATCAGTATCCTTATTGTAATTATCATAGCACAGAACTTGCCTCCATTTTCTAGTGTAAGCTTCAAATCGTATGCGTTTCTTTTCATTCTCGGAATTCGTAATTTGCCTGGACCCTGTGTGTCAGGGAATTTTTGAAGCAGCCCTCTATTTCTCAGCAGACGTTTTCTATATTTCTGCTGTCATCAGGTCTTCCTGTGGTGTTTGTTTTTATTTTTTATTTTTTTCAAATCCTCTTAGATCATTCACATTTATTTGCATATTTATTTATTTATTTATTTCATCCGATATCACATGAGGGGTCATTTCTTCTGCCTGATAGATTTTCTCTTATAATTGAAGGGAACTTTTGACAGACAATACATTTCCTTTTGCAGATACTACACACTACTACAACTGCTACTGCACTGTTTTTGACAGTGACATCCAATGCACAATGGATTAGTATTGCATGGCTCTAGAGAATGTTCGCTATTTAACCTACAATGTTTTTAACCTCACAAATATTTATTCTGTTCTTTCTAGGGGGATGAATGGTTTACAGTCAACAGTTCCATATAATAGTGGGCACGGGGGGTAATTTTTCCCACTACCCCTGTATTTCTGTACATCCTTTGTAACTTTCTTATTGAGGAGAAGCAAACAGTCATAAATTGAGAGAGCAGGGCCCAAGCAGGAAGAGAGACAGAGAGACATCTGCAGCTCTGATTTGTCACTAGCCCAGCTTTTCCCTAGCTGGGTAAGTGTGACCAGGGGCTCAAAACAGGGTCCTGGGATTCCACATAGTTCCCTGGCAGCTCCACCAGCTGTTCCTCCAACCCATGCTCCCTTCGTTGTCCATGTAACTATCGATCTGCTCTAGGCATTTCTCACCTTCATATGCCAGAAACTTAACACTTCTCCCTTCCACCCATGAAACTTTGACCTTTTACTAGGGTGCAAAACAGCAACTCCAATCCAAGTTATTTTCGGTACAAGTGTGTACGTCTCTGTGGGAAGGTGTGTGTGTGTGTGTGTGTGTGTGTGTGTGTGTGTGTGTAAGTGTGTTTCAGTTAAGATTACCGCTGTTGTTTCTTTATTCCTGACACAGGGACTTAGGAACTGGGTTGTGTTATGACAAAGGAAGTTTCCACTGCACAAGTGGTTTTTCAAGTATGAATTGGCACATTGGATTGTGGACTCTGTTGTGCATTCTCCCAGGTGGTCCTCAGATGGGTTCTTTCCTTTGCTATTCCCATGCTGTGTGTAATTTTCTGGGTAGACTCAAAGAGGAGTGGCATGGGGAGCTCAGCTGCATTCTGCTGTATGTCCACAAGGTGGCGGCAAAGACCATAGTTGAGTGTAGTGATTCTGTGGAATGAGGAGAATTCTAGGAATTGTGGCCCGTGGACAGCAGGGTTGAAATTGACGTAGAGTGCCCTAGACATCTGTTCTTTCCTGTGGGGTGGGGGGATCCCCCATTTGGCTTTGCAAGTGGAAGGGGTTTCTCTCTTTGCCTGGGATGACTCTACTGGGAGCTTGTGAATCCCTGTGCTCAGCTGCATTCTGCTGGGTGTCCACAAGAGGGCAGCACCAGGGCGGGACTAAGGCTCCATGGGGCAAGTGCCCTGAGGCACTGGGCTAGGAGAGTGGCGACAGTGTTCCTGGGTGTGCCCCAAGAGCATGGCCAGCCTAGCGCAGGCAGGCAGTGTCCTAAGGATGGGCCCAGACAGGAGCTGTGGGGGTCGTGTTTGCAGAAACAGGGCCTTCAGAGGATGGCAGAAAGTCCCCGGGGGCGGGCCTCAGAGCCCGTGCCCAATGAGCCTGAGGGGAGGGCCCAGTGGGTATTCATAGAGACAGCTGGCCAATCAGAGAGGAGGAACGTCACCCTCAGGGGCGTGAAGCAAGAGCTGGCCAATGAGAACAGAGGAGGAGTTGCGTGGGCGGGCCTCAGAGAGCAGCCCACCAATGAGAGCCTGGGTGCTGGCTCTGGGTGGGCGTACCCCTGGAGGTCAGCCAATCAGGGTCCAGCGGAAGTGCCTGGGGGGCGGGCCCTCGGGAGGCTGTCCAATGAGCGCCTGGGGCGGGCCTCGTGGGCGGAGCCCAGGAGGCTGGCCAATCATGGGGCAAGGGCGGTGACCTTCCTGGGCGTGCCTTAGGAACTGGCCTATCAGAGGGCGCCCCTCAGACAGCAGCCCGCCAATGGGAGCCAAGAGAAGGCTGGCTGGGGGCGTCTCCCTGGGACACCAGGCCAATCAGAGTCGAGCGGAAGTGGCTGGTGGGCGGGCCTTCCGGAGGCTGCCCAATCAGCGTGCTGCAGGGCCGTGTGGGCGGTGCTCAAGGCCGCTGGCCAATCACTGACTAGGGGCCCGGACCCTCCAGGGCGTGTCCAAGCACACTGGCCAATGAGATTGCTGGTGGGGTTCTGGGCGTGGTCTAGGCCTCTGGCCTATCAGAGCCTGGCTGGCGCCCTGTGGGCGGGCCTTCTGAAGGAATCCCGCCAATGGGAGCTCAGAGCTGGCCTTAAAAGGCTGGGCGTGCTTCCAGGAAATGCGAAGCAGGGTTCAGCCCAGGGCCCTGCCTTGCAGAAGCTGTCCAGTGCGCATGTGTATAACTCCGTTTGTGCCTGTGCCTCTGTGGATGTGTGTGTGTGTGTGTGTGTGTGTGTGTGTGTCTGAGGGAGGGAGAGAGAGAGAGAACAACAGAATCACTGTGGCACAGGTGATTTTGTGCAAAACACTTGGCACATTCTGATTTACAGCTCAATATTGACACCAGGGCAGCTCTCCTTGGCCCTTGGTCACTTTTCTTCTTTTCAGATGTAAAGACACTGAAGAGGGAGAGGTTTTTGCCCTGAGGCTTGCACTGGGAACTAGCAGCTGCCCTGTTTGTGTTGCCAGACTAGGAAACCTGTGGTGCCTGTCCATGTGGAGAGTCTCCTGGATGAGTTCCTTCTCGAGCCTTTTTCGCTCGGTCCCGTTGGAGCTGCATATAGCTAATGATTTGGAGATTTTATTCCTTTGGACAATTCTTTTCCTGATGCAAAGTTTCTCTCCAGGTTTTAGCAACCAATTGTGTGAATGTCACATCGAATCCATTGTAGAAAATGACTACATCAGTGTCTCTCTCTCTCTTTCTCTCTCTCTCTCTATCTCTCTCTCTCTCTATATATATATATATGTATGTAACATGTAGAGGTCTGAAAATATTTTTTAGCTAGAGACCTGCACAGCTCTGGATTAGGGTAGCAATGTGGATACACCTGGCCCTTCTGAGCCACAGTCATGAGAGACATCTCACAGAGCCATATCGTATATCACTCTACAAATCTCTCTCAGCACAAACTACCACTGCCAAATCATCTACTTCCCTCTTGCTCCTTTTGTCCACCGAGTCGTATCCCAAAACTGTAAATCAAAGAAGAAATAGACATAGTGCAGTTCCCTGCACACAGGGCAGGCTGAGGCTGGACCAGGGAGATGCAATACGCCAGCCTGCATCTTGGCTGGAGCATCACTATGACTACTTCGAATTTGGAGAGGCGAGGGCAGTTTGGGAGAGTGGGCTGCCGGCCAAGGGTTGCTTCTCAGAGTGGCTAAGACCTAGATGTTCTAAGTGTTACCTTTCCTCACAAACATAAAATAGCAATGCCACTTGTAAGAAGTATGCATGGGCATGGAGGGTTTGTCTTCAGTGCTCTGGCACTGATCAACACAGGGCCAGAATTTCAGTCCTTGTCTGTCTCTGTCATTCTGTCTCTCTGACTGTCTCTACGTGCCTTCTTCACTGGGCCCTTACTGGAAGTCAGTGCATGCATCGTGAACTCAGCCTTCCTGGTGTTGAAATTTTCCTTTCTTTGCCCTTTGGATTATTTAGTCTCCTGCACATGGTGTAGTACAGAGGGGAACTGCGGAGACAGCGTTGCTGCTGCAGGTTCCAGGCATATGTCCATCTCCAGCTGCAGCTGTCCAGGCCCTCTGTGCTTGACTGCCATTCTCCAGGGCCCTGAGGCTGACACTCAGCCTCAATGCAGCCCTCCTCACCTTCCTGCACAGCATCCTTGTCCTTATTCCATGAGAGCCCCGGTCAAGGGAAGTGAAACTCGATCCCCCTGGCACACACACTGTGCTTTCCCTCTATTAAGCCAAATGGAAAGGATCTGTGGTACTGATGGCCACCCCAGTGTCCAGATTTTTCCATGCAAAACGGAAGCTTCCAGTGTTCAGAAAGAGGGTGTTTTGATGGCTGTGAAATGTCTTTTCCAAGTGCCTCATGGTGTTTCAAATCCCTTTGAAACCTGAAGTTCTTTCTTGTATCTAGGGGATATTTTCACCACTGGCCAGAAGGGCCGCCCAACTAGGAGCACAGCTATCCAGGGGTCAGGAGGTCTTCCAGCCTGCTAGCTCCTGGAGGGATTCCTGAGTATGTCCTCAGGGCCCAAGTGTAAAAGGTGTTTCCAATTGCCTTGATTAGCAGCAGCCAGGCCCTCAGGTGAGGGGCGGGGCTGTGATCTTGACTGGAAGCCCCTAATTTGGCCAATGGAGGCATCCATCTTTTTTTGTCTGTCCATAGCAAGGGCCCGGGGAGTTTGTGCTTCCTGCAAGCAGAGCGACATTGTATGGGACACTCATGCAAGCCTACTTCTGGGAATCTCTCTGAGTGTGATATGTGGACACCAGGACACCATGATCAGGGATGTGAGGCCACAGGAGCAATTGCCTTAGCCGGACCCAAAGGGCAGGTGTAAGGGGCCGGGTTCATCCACTATTGTTTGGTTCAACACACTTCCCATCTAAGTGGAAACACAGCCCTTTCTGGGTACTTTCTGGGCTTGTAATCTGCTGCCCTGAGCAGTGGACTGAGAGCCTGGAGGCTGAGTAGGCAGCCAAACGTGACTGGACAGGCTCAAGCCCCTGAATTCTGAGGGGTGCCCCAGCTTCCCCCATTGGCAGTGTTTGGATCATAGTGAGGCATGGCATTGATTCGGAACTCAGGAGAGTGAGACATGAGAGTCCCTTTGCATATGCATTCTTGCTTAGCCACAATCTGGGCTAGCTGGCTTGCCCTGACCAGATAGGTTCTCTGTACATAAGTTGCAGGAGAGGCTTGCTCCTTTGCCACCCATGCTCTGAGACTACTACAGGTGATCTCTGAGCACACACAGACACACACAAACAGACAGACAGACACACACACACACACACACACACACACACACACACACACATTACTGTCAGGTTGGTAGTAGAGCCTATGGTGAAGGCTGGGGCTGTCTGGGGTCTGTGGGCATGAGAGCTGCTGCCTTACAATCTCTACAAGCCAGGTTTGAACCTGTCATCAATGAACACAGTGTAGGAGGTTTTTGAATTCTGGTCTCTTTCCAACTCATCTATTTCTCTTCTCGCCTTCTCTATCTCTAACTCTCACATGCTCTCACACACTCTGTCTTCACTCATTAATATTTTACTTAGATTCTTATTTTACTGACAGGCCCAGATAGACAAAGAGAGTTACCAGAGCACTGCTGAGCTCTGGCTTGTTGTGTCGGCGATTTCACCTAGGCTACTGGAGCCTCAGTTTGTAAGTCTTTCTGACACAAGCCATATTCTGTCTCCTCATTTCCATGCCAGTATCACTCAGAGTTTATAATAAAGATATACATACATGTATATATGTACATATAGATTTATATATCTGTCATTTTTAGAATGTTCGACCTATGTATTTGACCTTCTTTCAGAATTACCACATTTATAACAGCCTAGTTTTTCTGAAATAATTGGCCATATAGTTGGAGCAGGATTCAATACAATTATAAATAATAGAACCTTCCAGTAGCATTTCTAATCGTGTTTCTATTAGCATCCTTATTGTAATTATCATGGCCCAGATCTTCCCTCCTTTTTCTAGTGTAAGCTTCAATACGTATGTGTTTGTTTTCTTTCTCCGGAAATCTTAATGTCCCTGGACCCTGAAGTGTTAGGGAATTTTTGAAGCAGCCCTCTGTTTCTCAGCAGATGGTTTCTATGTTTCTGCTGTCATCAGGTCTTCTTGTGGTTTTTGTCTTTATTTATTTTTATTGTTTCAAGTCCTCCTAGATCATCCCCATTTATTTGCATATTTATTCATTTAGTCAGGTATCACATGTGGCATCATTTCTTCTGCTTGAGAGATTTTCTCTTATAACTGAAGGGAACTTTTGATGCACAATACATTTCCTGGGGCAAATACTACACACATATGGTGAAGGCTTGGGTTGTCTGGGGTCTGTGGGCATTAGAGCTGCTGCGTGACAATCTCTACAACCCAGGTTTGAACCTGTCATGAATGAACACAGCCTAGGGGGTTTTTGACTTCTGGTCTATTTCCAACTCTTCTATTTCTCTTCTCGCCATCTCTGTCTCTGACTCTCACAGGCTCTCTCTCACTCTGTCTGAACTCAGGAATATTTTACTTATATCCTTATTTTATTGACAGGCCCAGATATACAAAGAGAGTGGCCAGAGCACTGCTGAGCTCTGGCTGGTTTTGTTTGTGATTTCACCTAGGCTACTGGAGCCTCTGATTGGTAAGTCTCTCTGACTTAAGCCATATTCTGTCTCCTCATATCCATGGCAGTATCTCTCAGACTTTATAATAAAGATATACATCCATATACATATATAAATATACATATATATCTCTGTCATTTTTAGAATTGTCAACCTATGTAATTGATCTTAATCAGAATTCACACATTTACAACAGGTTCCTTTTTCCCTACTAATTGGCCACGTAGTTGGAGCAGGATTCAATACAATTATAAATAATAGAACCTTCCAGTAGCATTTCTAATAGCATTTCTATCAGCATCCTTATTTTAATTATCATAGTTCAGAACTTGCCTCCTTTCTCTAGTGTAAGCTTCAATACATATGAGTTTCTTTTCATTCTCCCGAAATCTTAATTTCCCTGGACTCTGAAGGGTCTCGGAACTTTTGAAGCAGCCCTTGATTCTCAGCAGATGGTTTCTATGTTCCTGCTCTCATCAGGTCTTCTTGTGCTTTTTGTTTTTATTTTTCATTTGTTTCAAATCCTCCTAGATAACCCCCATTTACTTGCATATTTATTTATTTATTTATTTATTTGGTTCTATATTACATGAGGGGTCCATTCTTCTGCTTGATAGATTTTTCTCTTATAATTGAAGGGAAGTTTACACTCACAATACATATCCTGTCGTAAATACTACACACATATGGTGAAGGCTGGGGTTGTCTGGGGTCTGTGGACAGGAGACTGCTGCCCTACAATCTCGACAACCCAGGTTTGAACCTGTCATGTATGAACACAGAGTGGGAGCTTTTGGACTTCTGGTCTCTTTCCAACTCTTCTATTTCTCTTCTTGCCTTCTCTGTCTCTGACTCTCACAGGCTCTCACTCACTCTGTCTGCACTCATTAATATTTTACTTTTATATTATTTGACTGACAGGCCCAGATATACAAAGCGAGTCACCAGGGCCCAGCTGAGCTCTGGATTGTTTTGTTGGCGATTTCACCTAGGTTTCTGGAGCCTCAGCTTTGTAAGTCTCTCTGGCACAAGCCATACTCTGTCTCCTCATAGCCATGCCAGTATCCCTCATAGTTGATAATAAAGATAAACATACATATATGTACATATACATACATATATATATATATATATATATATATCAGACATTTTTAGAATTGTTGACCTTTTTATTTGATCTGAATGCAGAATTACCGCATTTATAATAGCCTCCTTATTCATAAATAATTGGTCACATAGTTGGAGCAGGATTCACTACAATTATAAATTATAAACTTTCCAGGAGCATTTCCAATAGCCTTTCTATCAGTATCCTTATTGTAATTATCATAGCACAGAACTTGCCTCCATTTTCTAGTGTAAGCTTCAAATCGTATGCGTTTCTTTTCATTCTCGGAATTCGTAATTTGCCTGGACCCTGTGTGTCAGGGAATTTTTGAAGCAGCCCTCTATTTCTCAGCAGACGTTTTCTATATTTCTGCTGTCATCAGGTCTTCCTGTGGTGTTTGTTTTTATTTTTTATTTTTTTCAAATCCTCTTAGATCATTCACATTTATTTGCATATTTATTTATTTATTTATTTCATCCGATATCACATGAGGGGTCATTTCTTCTGCCTGATAGATTTTCTCTTATAATTGAAGGGAACTTTTGACAGACAATACATTTCCTTTTGCAGATACTACACACTACTACAACTGCTACTGCACTGTTTTTGACAGTGACATCCAATGCACAATGGATTAGTATTGCATGGCTCTAGAGAATGTTCGCTATTTAACCTACAATGTTTTTAACCTCACAAATATTTATTCTGTTCTTTCTAGGGGGATGAATGGTTTACAGTCAACAGTTCCATATAATAGTGGGCACGGGGGGTAATTTTTCCCACTACCCCTGTATTTCTGTACATCCTTTGTAACTTTCTTATTGAGGAGAAGCAAACAGTCATAAATTGAGAGAGCAGGGCCCAAGCAGGAAGAGAGACAGAGAGACATCTGCAGCTCTGATTTGTCACTAGCCCAGCTTTTCCCTAGCTGGGTAAGTGTGACCAGGGGCTCAAAACAGGGTCCTGGGATTCCACATAGTTCCCTGGCAGCTCCACCAGCTGTTCCTCCAACCCATGCTCCCTTCGTTGTCCATGTAACTATCGATCTGCTCTAGGCATTTCTCACCTTCATATGCCAGAAACTTAACACTTCTCCCTTCCACCCATGAAACTTTGACCTTTTACTAGGGTGCAAAACAGCAACTCCAATCCAAGTTATTTTCGGTACAAGTGTGTACGTCTCTGTGGGAAGGTGTGTGTGTGTGTGTGTGTGTGTGTGTGTGTGTGTGTGTGTGTGTGTGTGTAAGTGTGTTTCAGTTAAGATTACCGCTGTTGTTTCTTTATTCCTGACACAGGGACTTAGGAACTGGGTTGTGTTATGACAAAGGAAGTTTCCACTGCACAAGTGGTTTTTCAAGTATGAATTGGCACATTGGATTGTGGACTCTGTTGTGCATTCTCCCAGGTGGTCCTCAGATGGGTTCTTTCCTTTGCTATTCCCATGCTGTGTGTAATTTTCTGGGTAGACTCAAAGAGGAGTGGCATGGGGAGCTCAGCTGCATTCTGCTGTATGTCCACAAGGTGGCGGCAAAGACCATAGTTGAGTGTAGTGATTCTGTGGAATGAGGAGAATTCTAGGAATTGTGGCCCGTGGACAGCAGGGTTGAAATTGACGTAGAGTGCCCTAGACATCTGTTCTTTCCTGTGGGGTGGGGGGATCCCCCATTTGGCTTTGCAAGTGGAAGGGGTTTCTCTCTTTGCCTGGGATGACTCTACTGGGAGCTTGTGAATCCCTGTGCTCAGCTGCATTCTGCTGGGTGTCCACAAGAGGGCAGCACCAGGGCGGGACTAAGGCTCCATGGGGCAAGTGCCCTGAGGCACTGGGCTAGGAGAGTGGCGACAGTGTTCCTGGGTGTGCCCCAAGAGCATGGCCAGCCTAGCGCAGGCAGGCAGTGTCCTAAGGATGGGCCCAGACAGGAGCTGTGGGGGTCGTGTTTGCAGAAACAGGGCCTTCAGAGGATGGCAGAAAGTCCCCGGGGGCGGGCCTCAGAGCCCGTGCCCAATGAGCCTGAGGGGAGGGCCCAGTGGGTATTCATAGAGACAGCTGGCCAATCAGAGAGGAGGAACGTCACCCTCAGGGGCGTGAAGCAAGAGCTGGCCAATGAGAACAGAGGAGGAGTTGCGTGGGCGGGCCTCAGAGAGCAGCCCACCAATGAGAGCCTGGGTGCTGGCTCTGGGTGGGCGTACCCCTGGAGGTCAGCCAATCAGGGTCCAGCGGAAGTGCCTGGGGGGCGGGCCCTCGGGAGGCTGTCCAATGAGCGCCTGGGGCGGGCCTCGTGGGCGGAGCCCAGGAGGCTGGCCAATCATGGGGCAAGGGCGGTGACCTTCCTGGGCGTGCCTTAGGAACTGGCCTATCAGAGGGCGCCCCTCAGACAGCAGCCCGCCAATGGGAGCCAAGAGAAGGCTGGCTGGGGGCGTCTCCCTGGGACACCAGGCCAATCAGAGTCGAGCGGAAGTGGCTGGTGGGCGGGCCTTCCGGAGGCTGCCCAATCAGCGTGCTGCAGGGCCGTGTGGGCGGTGCTCAAGGCCGCTGGCCAATCACTGACTAGGGGCCCGGACCCTCCAGGGCGTGTCCAAGCACACTGGCCAATGAGATTGCTGGTGGGGTTCTGGGCGTGGTCTAGGCCTCTGGCCTATCAGAGCCTGGCTGGCGCCCTGTGGGCGGGCCTTCTGAAGGAATCCCGCCAATGGGAGCTCAGAGCTGGCCTTAAAAGGCTGGGCGTGCTTCCAGGAAATGCGAAGCAGGGTTCAGCCCAGGGCCCTGCCTTGCAGAAGCTGTCCAGTGCGCATGTGTATAACTCCGTTTGTGCCTGTGCCTCTGTGGATTTGTGTGTGTGTGTGTGTGTGTGTGTGTGTGTGTCTGAGGGAGGGAGAGAGAGAGAGAACAACAGAATCACTGTGGCACAGGTGATTTTGTGCAAAACACTTGGCACATTCTGATTTACAGCTCAATATTGACACCAGGGCAGCTCTCCTTGGCCCTTGGTCACTTTTCTTCTTTTCAGATGTAAAGACACTGAAGAGGGAGAGGTTTTTGCCCTGAGGCTTGCACTGGGAACTAGCAGCTGCCCTGTTTGTGTTGCCAGACTAGGAAACCTGTGGTGCCTGTCCATGTGGAGAGTCTCCTGGATGAGTTCCTTCTCGAGCCTTTTTCGCTCGGTCCCGTTGGAGCTGCATATAGCTAATGATTTGGAGATTTTATTCCTTTGGACAATACTTTTCCTGATGCAAAGTTTCTCTCCAGGTTTTAGCAACCAATTGTGTGAATGTCACATCGAATCCATTGTAGAAAATGACTACATCAGTGTCTCTCTCTCTCTTTCTCTCTCTCTCTCTATCTCTCTCTCTATATATATATATATATATGTATGTAACATGTAGAGGTCTGAAAATATTTTTTAGCTAGAGACCTGCACAGCTCTGGATTAGGGTAGCAATGTGGATACACCTGGCCCTTCTGAGCCACAGTCATGAGAGACATCTCACAGAGCCATATCGTATATCACTCTACAAATCTCTCTCAGCACAAACTACCACTGCCAAATCATCTACTTCCCTCTTGCTCCTTTTGTCCACCGAGTCGTATCCCAAAACTGTAAATCAAAGAAGAAATAGACATAGTGCAGTTCCCTGCACACAGGGCAGGCTGAGGCTGGACCAGGGAGATGCAATACGCCAGCCTGCATCTTGGCTGGAGCATCACTATGACTACTTCGAATTTGGAGAGGCGAGGGCAGTTTGGGAGAGTGGGCTGCCGGCCAAGGGTTGCTTCTCAGAGTGGCTAAGACCTAGATGTTCTAAGTGTTACCTTTCCTCACAAACATAAAATAGCAATGCCACTTGTAAGAAGTATGCATGGGCATGGAGGGTTTGTCTTCAGTGCTCTGGCACTGATCAACACAGGGCCAGAATTTCAGTCCTTGTCTGTCTCTGTCATTCTGTCTCTCTGACTGTCTCTACGTGCCTTCTTCACTGGGCCCTTACTGGAAGTCAGTGCATGCATCGTGAACTCAGCCTTCCTGGTGTTGAAATTTTCCTTTCTTTGCCCTTTGGATTATTTAGTCTCCTGCACATGGTGTAGTACAGAGGGGAACTGCGGAGACAGCGTTGCTGCTGCAGGTTCCAGGCATATGTCCATCTCCAGCTGCAGCTGTCCAGGCCCTCTGTGCTTGACTGCCATTCTCCAGGGCCCTGAGGCTGACACTCAGCCTCAATGCAGCCCTCCTCACCTTCCTGCACAGCATCCTTGTCCTTATTCCATGAGAGCCCCGGTCAAGGGAAGTGAAACTCGATCCCCCTGGCACACACACTGTGCTTTCCCTCTATTAAGCCAAATGGAAAGGATCTGTGGTACTGATGGCCACCCCAGTGTCCAGATTTTTCCATGCAAAACGGAAGCTTCCAGTGTTCAGAAAGAGGGTGTTTTGATGGCTGTGAAATGTCTTTTCCAAGTGCCTCATGGTGTTTCAAATCCCTTTGAAACCTGAAGTTCTTTCTTGTATCTAGGGGATATTTTCACCACTGGCCAGAAGGGCCGCCCAACTAGGAGCACAGCTATCCAGGGGTCAGGAGGTCTTCCAGCCTGCTAGCTCCTGGAGGGATTCCTGAGTATGTCCTCAGGGCCCAAGTGTAAAAGGTGTTTCCAATTGCCTTGATTAGCAGCAGCCAGGCCCTCAGGTGAGGGGCGGGGCTGTGATCTTGACTGGAAGCCCCTAATTTGGCCAATGGAGGCATCCATCTTTTTTTGTCTGTCCATAGCAAGGGCCCGGGGAGTTTGTGCTTCCTGCAAGCAGAGCGACATTGTATGGGACACTCATGCAAGCCTACTTCTGGGAATCTCTCTGAGTGTGATATGTGGACACCAGGACACCATGATCAGGGATGTGAGGCCACAGGAGCAATTGCCTTAGCCGGACCCAAAGGGCAGGTGTAAGGGGCCGGGTTCATCCACTATTGTTTGGTTCAACACACTTCCCATCTAAGTGGAAACACAGCCCTTTCTGGGTACTTTCTGGGCTTGTAATCTGCTGCCCTGAGCAGTGGACTGAGAGCCTGGAGGCTGAGTAGGCAGCCAAACGTGACTGGACAGGCTCAAGCCCCTGAATTCTGAGGGGTGCCCCAGCTTCCCCCATTGGCAGTGTTTGGATCATAGTGAGGCATGGCATTGATTCGGAACTCAGGAGAGTGAGACATGAGAGTCCCTTTGCATATGCATTCTTGCTTAGCCACAATCTGGGCTAGCTGGCTTGCCCTGACCAGATAGGTTCTCTGTACATAAGTTGCAGGAGAGGCTTGCTCCTTTGCCACCCATGCTCTGAGACTACTACACGTGATCTCTGAGCACACACAGACACACACAAACAGACAGACAGACACACACACACACACACACACACACACACACACACACACATTACTGTCAGGTTGGTAGTAGAGCCTATGGTGAAGGCTGGGGCTGTCTGGGGTCTGTGGGCATGAGAGCTGCTGCCTTACAATCTCTACAAGCCAGGTTTGAACCTGTCATCAATGAACACAGTGTAGGAGGTTTTTGAATTCTGGTCTCTTTCCAACTCATCTATTTCTCTTCTCGCCTTCTCTATCTCTAACTCTCACATGCTCTCACACACTCTGTCTTCACTCATTAATATTTTACTTAGATTCTTATTTTACTGACAGGCCCAGATAGACAAAGAGAGTTACCAGAGCACTGCTGAGCTCTGGCTTGTTGTGTCGGCGATTTCACCTAGGCTACTGGAGCCTCAGTTTGTAAGTCTTTCTGACACAAGCCATATTCTGTCTCCTCATTTCCATGCCAGTATCACTCAGAGTTTATAATAAAGATATACATACATGTATATATATACATATAGATTTATATATCTGTCATTTTTAGAATGTTCGACCTATGTATTTGACCTTCTTTCAGAATTACCACATTTATAACAGCCTAGTTTTTCTGAAATAATTGGCCATATAGTTGGAGCAGGATTCAATACAATTATAAATAATAGAACCTTCCAGTAGCATTTCTAATCGTGTTTCTATTAGCATCCTTATTGTAATTATCATGGCCCAGATCTTCCCTCCTTTTTCTAGTGTAAGCTTCAATACGTATGTGTTTGTTTTCTTTCTCCGGAAATCTTAATGTCCCTGGACCCTGAAGTGTTAGGGAATTTTTGAAGCAGCCCTCTGTTTCTCAGCAGATGGTTTCTATGTTTCTGCTGTCATCAGGTCTTCTTGTGGTTTTTGTCTTTATTTATTTTTATTGTTTCAAGTCCTCCTAGATCATCCCCATTTATTTGCATATTTATTCATTTAGTCAGGTATCACATGTGGCATCATTTCTTCTGCTTGAGAGATTTTCTCTTATAACTGAAGGGAACTTTTGATGCACAATACATTTCCTGGGGCAAATACTACACACATATGGTGAAGGCTTGGGTTGTCTGGGGTCTGTGGGCATTAGAGCTGCTGCGTGACAATCTCTACAACCCAGGTTTGAACCTGTCATGAATGAACACAGCCTAGGGGGTTTTTGACTTCTGGTCTATTTCCAACTCTTCTATTTCTCTTCTCGCCATCTCTGTCTCTGACTCTCACAGGCTCTCTCTCACTCTGTCTGAACTCAGGAATATTTTACTTATATCCTTATTTTATTGACAGGCCCAGATATACAAAGAGAGTGGCCAGAGCACTGCTGAGCTCTGGCTGGTTTTGTTTGTGATTTCACCTAGGCTACTGGAGCCTCTGATTGGTAAGTCTCTCTGACTTAAGCCATATTCTGTCTCCTCATATCCATGGCAGTATCTCTCAGACTTTATAATAAAGATATACATCCATATACATATATAAATATACATATATATCTCTGTCATTTTTAGAATTGTCAACCTATGTAATTGATCTTAATCAGAATTCACACATTTACAACAGGTTCCTTTTTCCCTACTAATTGGCCACATAGTTGGAGCAGGATTCAATACAATTATAAATAATAGAACCTTCCAGTAGCATTTCTAATAGCATTTCTATCAGCATCCTTATTTTAATTATCATAGTACAGAACTTGCCTCCTTTCTCTAGTGTAAGCTTCAATACATATGAGTTTCTTTTCATTCTCCCGAAATCTTAATTTCCCTGGACTCTGAAGGGTCTCGGAACTTTTGAAGCAGCCCTTGATTCTCAGCAGATGGTTTCTATGTTCCTGCTCTCATCAGGTCTTCTTGTGCTTTTTGTTTTTATTTTTCATTTGTTTCAAATCCTCCTAGATAACCCCCATTTATTTGCATATTTATTTATTTATTTATTTATTTATTTGGTTCTATATTACATGAGGGGTCCATTCTTCTGCTTGATAGATTTTTCTCTTATAATTGAAGGGAAGTTTACACTCACAATACATATCCTGTCGTAAATACTACACACATATGGTGAAGGCTGGGGTTGTCTGGGGTCTGTGGACAGGAGACTGCTGCCCTACAATCTCGACAACCCAGGTTTGAACCTGTCATGTATGAACACAGAGTGGGAGCTTTTGGACTTCTGGTCTCTTTCCAACTCTTCTATTTCTCTTCTTGCCTTCTCTGTCTCTGACTCTCACAGGCTCTCACTCACACTGTCTGCACTCATTAATATTTTACTTATATATTATTTGACTGACAGGCCCAGATATACAAAGCGAGTCACCAGGGCCCAGCTGAGCTCTGGATTGTTTTGTTGGCGATTTCACCTAGGTTTCTGGAGCCTCAGCTTTGTAAGTCTCTCTGGCACAAGCCATACTCTGTCTCCTCATAGCCATGCCAGTATCCCTCATAGTTGATAATAAAGATACACATACATATATGTACATATACATACATATATATATATATATATATCAGACATTTTTAGAATTGTTGACCTTTTTATTTGATCTGAATGCAGAATTACCGCATTTATAATAGCCTCCTTATTCATAAATAATTGGTCACATAGTTGGAGCAGGATTCACTACAATTATAAATTATAAACTTTCCAGGAGCATTTCCAATAGCCTTTCTATCAGTATCCTTATTGTAATTATCATAGCACAGAACTTGCCTCCATTTTCTAGTGTAAGCTTCAAATCGTATGCGTTTCTTTTCATTCTCGGAATTCGTAATTTGCCTGGACCCTGTGTGTCAGGGAATTTTTGAAGCAGCCCTCTATTTCTCAGCAGACGTTTTCTATATTTCTGCTGTCATCAGGTCTTCCTGTGGTGTTTGTTTTTATTTTTTTCAAATCCTCTTAGATCATTCCCATTTATTTGCATATTTATTTATTTATTTATTTCGTCCGATATCACATGAGGGGTCATTTCTTCTGCCTGATAGATTTTCTCTTATAATTGAAGGGAACTTTTGACACACAATACATTTCCTTTTGCAGATACTACACACTACTACAACTGCTACTGCACTGTTTTTGACAGTGACATCCAATGCACAATGGATTAGTATTGCATGGCTCTAGAGAATGTTCACTATTTAACCTACAATGTTTTTAACCTCACAAATATTTATTCTGTTCTTTCTTGGGGGATGAATGGTTTATAGTCAACAGTTCTATATAATAGTGGGCACGGGGGGTAATTTTTCCCACTACCCCTGTATTTCTGTACATCCTTTGTAACTTTCTTATTGAGGAGAAGCAAACAGTCATAAATTGAGAGAGCAGGGCCCAAGCAGGAAGAGAGACAGAGAGACATCTGCAGCTCTGATTTGTCACTAGCCCAGCTTTTCCCTAGCTGGGTAAGTGTGACCAGGGGCTCAAAACAGGGTCCTGGGATTCCACATAGTTCCCTGGCAGCTCCACCAGCTGTTCTTCCAACCCATGCTCCCTTCGTTGTCCATGTAACTATCGATCTGCTCTAGGCATTTCTCACCTTCATATGCCAGAAACTTAACACTTCTCCCTTCCACCCATGAAACTTTGACCTTTTGCTAGGGTGCAAAACAGCAACTCCAATCCAAGTTATTTTCGGGACAAGTGTGTACGTCTCTGTGGGAAGGTGTGTGTGTGTGTGTGTGTGTGTGTGTGTAAGTGTGCATAAGTGTGTTTCAGTTAAGATTACCGCTGTTGATTCTTTATTCCTGACACAGGGACTTAGGAACTGGGTTGTGTTATGACAAAGGAAGTTTCCACTGCACAAGTGGTTTTTCAAGTATGAATTGGCACATTGGATTGTGGACTCTGTTGTGCATTCTCCCAGGTGGTCCTCAGATGGGTTCTTTCCTTTGCTATTCCCATGCTGTGTGTAATTTTCTGGGTAGACTCAAAGAGGAGTGGCATGGGGAGCTCAGCTGCATTCTGCTGTATGTCCACAAGGTGGCGGCAAAGACCATAGTTGAGTGTAGTGATTCTGTGGAATGAGGAGAACTCTAGGAATTGTGGCCCGTGGACAGCAGGGTTGAAATTGACGTAGAGTGCCCTAGACATCTGTTCTTTCCTGTGGGGTGGGGGGATCCCCCATTTGGCTTTGCAAGTGGAAGGGGTTTCTCTCTTTGCCTGGGATGACTCTACTGGGAGCTTGTGAATCCCTGTGCTCAGCTGCATTCTGCTGGGTGTCCACAAGAGGGCAGCACCAGGGCGGGACTAAGGCTCCATGAGGCAAGTGCCCTGAGGCACTGGGCTAGGAGAGTGGCGACAGTGTTTCTGGGTGTGCCCCAAGAGCATGGCCAGCCTAGCGCAGGCAGGCAGTGTCCTAAGGATGGGCCCAGACAGGAGCTGTGGGGGTCGTGTTTGCAGAAACAGGGCCTTCAGAGGATGGCAGAAAGTCCCCGGGGGCGGGCCTCAGAGCCCGTGCCCAATGAGCCTGAGGGGAGGGCCCAGTGGGTATTCATAGAGACAGCTGGCCAATCAGAGAGGAGGAACGTCACCCTCAGGGGCGTGAAGCAAGAGCTGGCCAATGAGAACAGAGGAGGAGTTGCGTGGGCGGGCCTCAGAGAGCAGCCCACCAATGAGAGCCTGGGTGCTGGCTCTGGGTGGGCGTACCCCTGGAGGTCAGCCAATCAGGGTCCAGCGGAAGTGCCTGGGGGGCGGGCCCTCGTGAGGCTGTCCAATGAGCGCCTGGGGCGGGCCTCGTGGGCGGAGCCCAGGAGGCTGGCCAATCATGGGGCAAGGGCGGTGACCTTCCTGGGCATGCCTTAGGAACTGGCCTATCAGAGGGCGCCCCTCAGACAGAAGCCCGCCAATGGGAGCCAAGAGAAGGCTGGCTGGGGGCGTGTCCCTGGGACACCAGGCCAATCAGAGTCGAGCTGAAGTGGCTGGTGGGCGGGCCTTCCGGAGGCTGCCCAATCAGCGTGCTGCAGGGCCGTGTGGGCGGTGCTCAAGGCCGCTGGCCAATCACTGACTAGGGGCCCAGACCCTCCTGGGCGTGTCCAAGTACACTGGCCAATGAGATTGCTGGTGGGGTTCTGGGCGTGGCCTAGGCCTCTGGCCTATCAGAGCCTGGCTGGCGCCCTGTGGGCGGGCCTTCTGAAGGCATCCCGCCAATGGGAGCTCAGAGCTGGCCTTAAAAGGCTGGGCGTGCTTCCAGGAAATGCGAAGCAGGGTTCAGCCCAGGGCCCTGCCTTGCAGAAGCTGTCCAGTGCGCATGTGTATAACTCCGTTTGTGCCTGTGCCTCTGTGGATTTTTGTGTGTGTGTGTGTGTGTGTCTGAGGGAGGGAGAGAGAGAGAGAACAACAGAATCACTGTGGCACAGGTGATTTTGTGCAAAACACTTGGCACATTCTGATTTACAGCTCAATATTGACACCAGGGCAGCTCTCCTTGGCCCTTGGTCACTTTTCTTCTTTTCAGATGTAAAGACACTGAAGAGGGAGAGGTTTTTGCCCTGAGGCTTGCACTGGGAACTAGCAGCTGCCCTGTTTGTGTTGCCAGATAGGAAACCTGTGGTGCCTGTCCATGTGGAGAGTCTCCTGGATGAGTTCCTTCTGGAGCCTTTTTCGCTCGGTCCCGTTGGAGCTGCATATAGCTAATGATTTGGAGATTTTATTCCTTTGGACAATTGTTTTCCTGATGCAAAGTTTCTCTCCAGGTTTTAGCAACCAATTGTGTGAATGTCATATCGAATCCATTGTAGAAAATGACTACATCAGTGTCTCTCTCTCTCTTTCTCTCTCTCTCTCTATCTCTCTCTCTCTCTATATATATGTATGTAACATGTAGAGGTCTGAAAATATTTTTTAGCTAGAGACCTGCACAGCTCTGGATTAGGGTAGCAATGTGGATACACCTGGCCCTTCTGAGCCACAGTCATGAGAGACATCTCACAGAGCCATATCGTATATCACTCTACAAATCTCTCTCAGCACAAACTACCACTGCCAAATCATCTACTTCCCTCTTGCTCCTTTTGTCCACCGAGTCTTATCCCAAAACTGTAAATCAAAGAAGAAATAGACATAGTGCAGTTCCCTGCACACAGGACAGGCTGAGGCTGGACCAGGGAGATGCAATACGCCAGCCTGCATCTTGGCTGGAGCATCACTATGCTTACTTCGAATTTGGAGAGGCGAGGGCAGTTTTGGAGAGTGGGCTGCCAGCCAAGGGTTGCTTCTCAGAGTGGCTAAGACCTAGATGTTCTAAGTGTTACCTTTCCTCACAAACATAAAATAGCAATGCCACTTGTAAGAAGTATGCATGGGCATGGAGGGTTTGTCTTCAGTGCTCTGGCACTGATCAACACAGGGCCAGAATTTCAGTCCTTGTCTGTCTCTGTCATTCTGTCTCTCTGACTGTCTCTACGTGCCTTCTTCACTGGGCCCTTACTGGAAGTCAGTGCATGCATCGTGAACTCAGCCTTCCTGGTGTTGAAATTTTCCTTTCTTTGCCCTTTGGATTATTTAGTCTCCTGCACATGGTGTAGTACAGAGGGGAACTGCGGAGACAGCGTTGCTGCTGCAGGTTCCAGGCATATGTCCATCTCCAGCTGCAGCTGTCCAGGCCCTCTGTGCTTGACTGCCATTCTCCAGGGCCCTGAGGCTGACACTCAGCCTCAATGCAGCCCTCCTCACCTTCCTGCACAGCATCCTTGTCCTTATTCCATGAGAGCCCCGGTCAAGGGAAGTGAAACTCGATCCCCCTGGCACACACACTGTGCTTTCCCTCTATTAAGCCAAATGGAAAGGATCTGTGGTACTGATGGCCACCCCAGTGTCCAGATTTTTCCATGCAAAACGGAAGCTTCCAGTGTTCAGAAAGAGGGTGTTTTGATGGCTGTGAAATGTCTTTTCCAAGTGCCTCATGGTGTTTCAAATCCCTTTGAAACCTGAAGTTCTTTCTTGTATCTAGGGGATATTTTCACCACTGGCCAGAAGGGCCGCCCAACTAGGAGCACAGCTATCCAGGGGTCAGGAGGTCTTCCAGCCTGCTAGCTCCTGGAGGGATTCCTGAGTATGTCCTCAGGGCCCAAGTGTAAAAGGTGTTTCCAATTGCCTTGATTAGCAGCAGCCAGGCCCTCAGGTGAGGGGCGGGGCTGTGATCTTGACTGGAAGCCCCTAATTTGGCCAATGGAGGCATCCATCTTTTTTTGTCTGTCCATAGCAAGGGCCCGGGGAGTTTGTGCTTCCTGCAAGCAGAGCGACATTGTATGGGACACTCATGCAAGCCTACTTCTGGGAATCTCTCTGAGTGTGATATGTGGACACCAGGACACCATGATCAGGGATGTGAGGCCACAGGAGCAATTGCCTTAGCCGGACCCAAAGGGCAGGTGTAAGGGGCTGGGTTCATCCACTATTGTTTGGTTCAACACACTTCCCATCTAAGTGGAAACACAGCCCTTTCTGGGTACTTTCTGGGCTTGTAATCTGCTGCCCTGAGCAGTGGACTGAGAGCCTGGAGGCTGAGTAGGCAGCCAAACGTGACTGGACAGGCTCAAGCCCCTGAATTCTGAGGGGTGCCCCAGCTTCCCCCATTGGCAGTGTTTGGATCATAGTGAGGCATGGCATTGATTCGGAACTCAGGAGAGTGAGACATGAGAGTCCCTTTGCATATGCATTCTTGCTTAGCCACAATCTGGGCTAGCTGGCTTGCCCTGACCAGATAGGTTCTCTGTACATAAGTTGCAGGAGAGGCTTGCTCCTTTGCCACCCATGCTCTGAGACTACTACAGGTGATCTCTGAGCACACACAGACACACACAAACAGACAGACAGACACACACACACACACACACACACACACACACACACACACACATTACTGTCAGGTTGGTAGTAGAGCCTATGGTGAAGGCTGGGGCTGTCTGGGGTCTGTGGGCATGAGAGCTGCTGCCTTACAATCTCTACAAGCCAGGTTTGAACCTGTCATCAATGAACACAGTGTAGGAGGTTTTTGAATTCTGGTCTCTTTCCAACTCATCTATTTCTCTTCTCGCCTTCTCTATCTCTAACTCTCACATGCTCTCACACACTCTGTCTTCACTCATTAATATTTTACTTAGATTCTTATTTTACTGACAGGCCCAGATAGACAAAGAGAGTTACCAGAGCACTGCTGAGCTCTGGCTTGTTGTGTCGGCGATTTCACCTAGGCTACTGGAGCCTCAGTTTGTAAGTCTTTCTGACACAAGCCATATTCTGTCTCCTCATTTCCATGCCAGTATCACTCAGAGTTTATAATAAAGATATACATACATGTATATATATACATATAGATTTATATATCTGTCATTTTTAGAATGTTCGACCTATGTATTTGACCTTCTTTCAGAATTACCACATTTATAACAGCCTAGTTTTTCTGAAATAATTGGCCATATAGTTGGAGCAGGATTCAATACAATTATAAATAATAGAACCTTCCAGTAGCATTTCTAATCGTGTTTCTATTAGCATCCTTATTGTAATTATCATGGCCCAGATCTTCCCTCCTTTTTCTAGTGTAAGCTTCAATACGTATGTGTTTGTTTTCTTTCTCCGGAAATCTTAATGTCCCTGGACCCTGAAGTGTTAGGGAATTTTTGAAGCAGCCCTCTGTTTCTCAGCAGATGGTTTCTATGTTTCTGCTGTCATCAGGTCTTCTTGTGGTTTTTGTCTTTATTTATTTTTATTGTTTCAAGTCCTCCTAGATCATCCCCATTTATTTGCATATTTATTCATTTAGTCAGGTATCACATGTGGCATCATTTCTTCTGCTTGAGAGATTTTCTCTTATAACTGAAGGGAACTTTTGATGCACAATACATTTCCTGGGGCAAATACTACACACATATGGTGAAGGCTTGGGTTGTCTGGGGTCTGTGGGCATTAGAGCTGCTGCGTGACAATCTCTACAACCCAGGTTTGAACCTGTCATGAATGAACACAGCCTAGGGGGTTTTTGACTTCTGGTCTATTTCCAACTCTTCTATTTCTCTTCTCGCCATCTCTGTCTCTGACTCTCACAGGCTCTCTCTCACTCTGTCTGAACTCAGGAATATTTTACTTATATCCTTATTTTATTGACAGGCCCAGATATACAAAGAGAGTGGCCAGAGCACTGCTGAGCTCTGGCTGGTTTTGTTTGTGATTTCACCTAGGCTACTGGAGCCTCTGATTGGTAAGTCTCTCTGACTTAAGCCATATTCTGTCTCCTCATATCCATGGCAGTATCTCTCAGACTTTATAATAAAGATATACATCCATATACATATATAAATATACATATATATCTCTGTCATTTTTAGAATTGTCAACCTATGTAATTGATCTTAATCAGAATTCACACATTTACAACAGGTTCCTTTTTCCCTACTAATTGGCCACATAGTTGGAGCAGGATTCAATACAATTATAAATAATAGAACCTTCCAGTAGCATTTCTAATAGCATTTCTATCAGCATCCTTATTTTAATTATCATAGTACAGAACTTGCCTCCTTTCTCTAGTGTAAGCTTCAATACATATGAGTTTCTTTTCATTCTCCCGAAATCTTAATTTCCCTGGACTCTGAAGGGTCTCGGAACTTTTGAAGCAGCCCTTGATTCTCAGCAGATGGTTTCTATGTTCCTGCTCTCATCAGGTCTTCTTGTGCTTTTTGTTTTTATTTTTCATTTGTTTCAAATCCTCCTAGATAACCCCCATTTATTTGCATATTTATTTATTTATTTATTTATTTATTTGGTTCTATATTACATGAGGGGTCCATTCTTCTGCTTGATAGATTTTTCTCTTATAATTGAAGGGAAGTTTACACTCACAATACATATCCTGTCGTAAATACTACACACATATGGTGAAGGCTGGGGTTGTCTGGGGTCTGTGGACAGGAGACTGCTGCCCTACAATCTCGACAACCCAGGTTTGAACCTGTCATGTATGAACACAGAGTGGGAGCTTTTGGACTTCTGGTCTCTTTCCAACTCTTCTATTTCTCTTCTTGCCTTCTCTGTCTCTGACTCTCACAGGCTCTCACTCACACTGTCTGCACTCATTAATATTTTACTTATATATTATTTGACTGACAGGCCCAGATATACAAAGCGAGTCACCAGGGCCCAGCTGAGCTCTGGATTGTTTTGTTGGCGATTTCACCTAGGTTTCTGGAGCCTCAGCTTTGTAAGTCTCTCTGGCACAAGCCATACTCTGTCTCCTCATAGCCATGCCAGTATCCCTCATAGTTGATAATAAAGATACACATACATATATGTACATATACATACATATATATATATATATATATCAGACATTTTTAGAATTGTTGACCTTTTTATTTGATCTGAATGCAGAATTACCGCATTTATAATAGCCTCCTTATTCATAAATAATTGGTCACATAGTTGGAGCAGGATTCACTACAATTATAAATTATAAACTTTCCAGGAGCATTTCCAATAGCCTTTCTATCAGTATCCTTATTGTAATTATCATAGCACAGAACTTGCCTCCATTTTCTAGTGTAAGCTTCAAATCGTATGCGTTTCTTTTCATTCTCGGAATTCGTAATTTGCCTGGACCCTGTGTGTCAGGGAATTTTTGAAGCAGCCCTCTATTTCTCAGCAGACGTTTTCTATATTTCTGCTGTCATCAGGTCTTCCTGTGGTGTTTGTTTTTATTTTTTATTTTTTTCAAATCCTCTTAGATCATTCACATTTATTTGCATATTTATTTATTTATTTATTTCATCCGATATCACATGAGGGGTCATTTCTTCTGCCTGATAGATTTTCTCTTATAATTGAAGGGAACTTTTGACAGACAATACATTTCCTTTTGCAGATACTACACACTACTACAACTGCTACTGCACTGTTTTTGACAGTGACATCCAATGCACAATGGATTAGTATTGCATGGCTCTAGAGAATGTTCGCTATTTAACCTACAATGTTTTTAACCTCACAAATATTTATTCTGTTCTTTCTAGGGGGATGAATGGTTTACAGTCAACAGTTCCATATAATAGTGGGCACGGGGGGTAATTTTTCCCACTACCCCTGTATTTCTGTACATCCTTTGTAACTTTCTTATTGAGGAGAAGCAAACAGTCATAAATTGAGAGAGCAGGGCCCAAGCAGGAAGAGAGACAGAGAGACATCTGCAGCTCTGATTTGTCACTAGCCCAGCTTTTCCCTAGCTGGGTAAGTGTGACCAGGGGCTCAAAACAGGGTCCTGGGATTCCACATAGTTCCCTGGCAGCTCCACCAGCTGTTCCTCCAACCCATGCTCCCTTCGTTGTCCATGTAACTATCGATCTGCTCTAGGCATTTCTCACCTTCATATGCCAGAAACTTAACACTTCTCCCTTCCACCCATGAAACTTTGACCTTTTACTAGGGTGCAAAACAGCAACTCCAATCCAAGTTATTTTCGGTACAAGTGTGTACGTCTCTGTGGGAAGGTGTGTGTGTGTGTGTGTGTGTGTGTGTGTGTGTGTGTGTAAGTGTGTTTCAGTTAAGATTACCGCTGTTGTTTCTTTATTCCTGACACAGGGACTTAGGAACTGGGTTGTGTTATGACAAAGGAAGTTTCCACTGCACAAGTGGTTTTTCAAGTATGAATTGGCACATTGGATTGTGGACTCTGTTGTGCATTCTCCCAGGTGGTCCTCAGATGGGTTCTTTCCTTTGCTATTCCCATGCTGTGTGTAATTTTCTGGGTAGACTCAAAGAGGAGTGGCATGGGGAGCTCAGCTGCATTCTGCTGTATGTCCACAAGGTGGCGGCAAAGACCATAGTTGAGTGTAGTGATTCTGTGGAATGAGGAGAATTCTAGGAATTGTGGCCCGTGGACAGCAGGGTTGAAATTGACGTAGAGTGCCCTAGACATCTGTTCTTTCCTGTGGGGTGGGGGGATCCCCCATTTGGCTTTGCAAGTGGAAGGGGTTTCTCTCTTTGCCTGGGATGACTCTACTGGGAGCTTGTGAATCCCTGTGCTCAGCTGCATTCTGCTGGGTGTCCACAAGAGGGCAGCACCAGGGCGGGACTAAGGCTCCATGGGGCAAGTGCCCTGAGGCACTGGGCTAGGAGAGTGGCGACAGTGTTCCTGGGTGTGCCCCAAGAGCATGGCCAGCCTAGCGCAGGCAGGCAGTGTCCTAAGGATGGGCCCAGACAGGAGCTGTGGGGGTCGTGTTTGCAGAAACAGGGCCTTCAGAGGATGGCAGAAAGTCCCCGGGGGCGGGCCTCAGAGCCCGTGCCCAATGAGCCTGAGGGGAGGGCCCAGTGGGTATTCATAGAGACAGCTGGCCAATCAGAGAGGAGGAACGTCACCCTCAGGGGCGTGAAGCAAGAGCTGGCCAATGAGAACAGAGGAGGAGTTGCGTGGGCGGGCCTCAGAGAGCAGCCCACCAATGAGAGCCTGGGTGCTGGCTCTGGGTGGGCGTACCCCTGGAGGTCAGCCAATCAGGGTCCAGCGGAAGTGCCTGGGGGGCGGGCCCTCGGGAGGCTGTCCAATGAGCGCCTGGGGCGGGCCTCGTGGGCGGAGCCCAGGAGGCTGGCCAATCATGGGGCAAGGGCGGTGACCTTCCTGGGCGTGCCTTAGGAACTGGCCTATCAGAGGGCGCCCCTCAGACAGCAGCCCGCCAATGGGAGCCAAGAGAAGGCTGGCTGGGGGCGTCTCCCTGGGACACCAGGCCAATCAGAGTCGAGCGGAAGTGGCTGGTGGGCGGGCCTTCCGGAGGCTGCCCAATCAGCGTGCTGCAGGGCCGTGTGGGCGGTGCTCAAGGCCGCTGGCCAATCACTGACTAGGGGCCCGGACCCTCCAGGGCGTGTCCAAGCACACTGGCCAATGAGATTGCTGGTGGGGTTCTGGGCGTGGTCTAGGCCTCTGGCCTATCAGAGCCTGGCTGGCGCCCTGTGGGCGGGCCTTCTGAAGGAATCCCGCCAATGGGAGCTCAGAGCTGGCCTTAAAAGGCTGGGCGTGCTTCCAGGAAATGCGAAGCAGGGTTCAGCCCAGGGCCCTGCCTTGCAGAAGCTGTCCAGTGCGCATGTGTATAACTCCGTTTGTGCCTGTGCCTCTGTGGATTTGTGTGTGTGTGTGTGTGTGTGTGTGTGTGTGTCTGAGGGAGGGAGAGAGAGAGAGAACAACAGAATCACTGTGGCACAGGTGATTTTGTGCAAAACACTTGGCACATTCTGATTTACAGCTCAATATTGACACCAGGGCAGCTCTCCTTGGCCCTTGGTCACTTTTCTTCTTTTCAGATGTAAAGACACTGAAGAGGGAGAGGTTTTTGCCCTGAGGCTTGCACTGGGAACTAGCAGCTGCCCTGTTTGTGTTGCCAGACTAGGAAACCTGTGGTGCCTGTCCATGTGGAGAGTCTCCTGGATGAGTTCCTTCTCGAGCCTTTTTCGCTCGGTCCCGTTGGAGCTGCATATAGCTAATGATTTGGAGATTTTATTCCTTTGGACAATTCTTTTCCTGATGCAAAGTTTCTCTCCAGGTTTTAGCAACCAATTGTGTGAATGTCACATCGAATCCATTGTAGAAAATGACTACATCAGTGTCTCTCTCTCTCTTTCTCTCTCTCTCTCTATCTCTCTCTCTCTCTATATATATATATATGTATGTAACATGTAGAGGTCTGAAAATATTTTTTAGCTAGAGACCTGCACAGCTCTGGATTAGGGTAGCAATGTGGATACACCTGGCCCTTCTGAGCCACAGTCATGAGAGACATCTCACAGAGCCATATCGTATATCACTCTACAAATCTCTCTCAGCACAAACTACCACTGCCAAATCATCTACTTCCCTCTTGCTCCTTTTGTCCACCGAGTCGTATCCCAAAACTGTAAATCAAAGAAGAAATAGACATAGTGCAGTTCCCTGCACACAGGGCAGGCTGAGGCTGGACCAGGGAGATGCAATACGCCAGCCTGCATCTTGGCTGGAGCATCACTATGACTACTTCGAATTTGGAGAGGCGAGGGCAGTTTGGGAGAGTGGGCTGCCGGCCAAGGGTTGCTTCTCAGAGTGGCTAAGACCTAGATGTTCTAAGTGTTACCTTTCCTCACAAACATAAAATAGCAATGCCACTTGTAAGAAGTATGCATGGGCATGGAGGGTTTGTCTTCAGTGCTCTGGCACTGATCAACACAGGGCCAGAATTTCAGTCCTTGTCTGTCTCTGTCATTCTGTCTCTCTGACTGTCTCTACGTGCCTTCTTCACTGGGCCCTTACTGGAAGTCAGTGCATGCATCGTGAACTCAGCCTTCCTGGTGTTGAAATTTTCCTTTCTTTGCCCTTTGGATTATTTAGTCTCCTGCACATGGTGTAGTACAGAGGGGAACTGCGGAGACAGCGTTGCTGCTGCAGGTTCCAGGCATATGTCCATCTCCAGCTGCAGCTGTCCAGGCCCTCTGTGCTTGACTGCCATTCTCCAGGGCCCTGAGGCTGACACTCAGCCTCAATGCAGCCCTCCTCACCTTCCTGCACAGCATCCTTGTCCTTATTCCATGAGAGCCCCGGTCAAGGGAAGTGAAACTCGATCCCCCTGGCACACACACTGTGCTTTCCCTCTATTAAGCCAAATGGAAAGGATCTGTGGTACTGATGGCCACCCCAGTGTCCAGATTTTTCCATGCAAAACGGAAGCTTCCAGTGTTCAGAAAGAGGGTGTTTTGATGGCTGTGAAATGTCTTTTCCAAGTGCCTCATGGTGTTTCAAATCCCTTTGAAACCTGAAGTTCTTTCTTGTATCTAGGGGATATTTTCACCACTGGCCAGAAGGGCCGCCCAACTAGGAGCACAGCTATCCAGGGGTCAGGAGGTCTTCCAGCCTGCTAGCTCCTGGAGGGATTCCTGAGTATGTCCTCAGGGCCCAAGTGTAAAAGGTGTTTCCAATTGCCTTGATTAGCAGCAGCCAGGCCCTCAGGTGAGGGGCGGGGCTGTGATCTTGACTGGAAGCCCCTAATTTGGCCAATGGAGGCATCCATCTTTTTTTGTCTGTCCATAGCAAGGGCCCGGGGAGTTTGTGCTTCCTGCAAGCAGAGCGACATTGTATGGGACACTCATGCAAGCCTACTTCTGGGAATCTCTCTGAGTGTGATATGTGGACACCAGGACACCATGATCAGGGATGTGAGGCCACAGGAGCAATTGCCTTAGCCGGACCCAAAGGGCAGGTGTAAGGGGCCGGGTTCATCCACTATTGTTTGGTTCAACACACTTCCCATCTAAGTGGAAACACAGCCCTTTCTGGGTACTTTCTGGGCTTGTAATCTGCTGCCCTGAGCAGTGGACTGAGAGCCTGGAGGCTGAGTAGGCAGCCAAACGTGACTGGACAGGCTCAAGCCCCTGAATTCTGAGGGGTGCCCCAGCTTCCCCCATTGGCAGTGTTTGGATCATAGTGAGGCATGGCATTGATTCGGAACTCAGGAGAGTGAGACATGAGAGTCCCTTTGCATATGCATTCTTGCTTAGCCACAATCTGGGCTAGCTGGCTTGCCCTGACCAGATAGGTTCTCTGTACATAAGTTGCAGGAGAGGCTTGCTCCTTTGCCACCCATGCTCTGAGACTACTACAGGTGATCTCTGAGCACACACAGACACACACAAACAGACAGACAGACACACACACACACACACACACACACACACACACACACACATTACTGTCAGGTTGGTAGTAGAGCCTATGGTGAAGGCTGGGGCTGTCTGGGGTCTGTGGGCATGAGAGCTGCTGCCTTACAATCTCTACAAGCCAGGTTTGAACCTGTCATCAATGAACACAGTGTAGGAGGTTTTTGAATTCTGGTCTCTTTCCAACTCATCTATTTCTCTTCTCGCCTTCTCTATCTCTAACTCTCACATGCTCTCACACACTCTGTCTTCACTCATTAATATTTTACTTAGATTCTTATTTTACTGACAGGCCCAGATAGACAAAGAGAGTTACCAGAGCACTGCTGAGCTCTGGCTTGTTGTGTCGGCGATTTCACCTAGGCTACTGGAGCCTCAGTTTGTAAGTCTTTCTGACACAAGCCATATTCTGTCTCCTCATTTCCATGCCAGTATCACTCAGAGTTTATAATAAAGATATACATACATGTATATATGTACATATAGATTTATATATCTGTCATTTTTAGAATGTTCGACCTATGTATTTGACCTTCTTTCAGAATTACCACATTTATAACAGCCTAGTTTTTCTGAAATAATTGGCCATATAGTTGGAGCAGGATTCAATACAATTATAAATAATAGAACCTTCCAGTAGCATTTCTAATCGTGTTTCTATTAGCATCCTTATTGTAATTATCATGGCCCAGATCTTCCCTCCTTTTTCTAGTGTAAGCTTCAATACGTATGTGTTTGTTTTCTTTCTCCGGAAATCTTAATGTCCCTGGACCCTGAAGTGTTAGGGAATTTTTGAAGCAGCCCTCTGTTTCTCAGCAGATGGTTTCTATGTTTCTGCTGTCATCAGGTCTTCTTGTGGTTTTTGTCTTTATTTATTTTTATTGTTTCAAGTCCTCCTAGATCATCCCCATTTATTTGCATATTTATTCATTTAGTCAGGTATCACATGTGGCATCATTTCTTCTGCTTGAGAGATTTTCTCTTATAACTGAAGGGAACTTTTGATGCACAATACATTTCCTGGGGCAAATACTACACACATATGGTGAAGGCTTGGGTTGTCTGGGGTCTGTGGGCATTAGAGCTGCTGCGTGACAATCTCTACAACCCAGGTTTGAACCTGTCATGAATGAACACAGCCTAGGGGGTTTTTGACTTCTGGTCTATTTCCAACTCTTCTATTTCTCTTCTCGCCATCTCTGTCTCTGACTCTCACAGGCTCTCTCTCACTCTGTCTGAACTCAGGAATATTTTACTTATATCCTTATTTTATTGACAGGCCCAGATATACAAAGAGAGTGGCCAGAGCACTGCTGAGCTCTGGCTGGTTTTGTTTGTGATTTCACCTAGGCTACTGGAGCCTCTGATTGGTAAGTCTCTCTGACTTAAGCCATATTCTGTCTCCTCATATCCATGGCAGTATCTCTCAGACTTTATAATAAAGATATACATCCATATACATATATAAATATACATATATATCTCTGTCATTTTTAGAATTGTCAACCTATGTAATTGATCTTAATCAGAATTCACACATTTACAACAGGTTCCTTTTTCCCTACTAATTGGCCACATAGTTGGAGCAGGATTCAATACAATTATAAATAATAGAACCTTCCAGTAGCATTTCTAATAGCATTTCTATCAGCATCCTTATTTTAATTATCATAGTACAGAACTTGCCTCCTTTCTCTAGTGTAAGCTTCAATACATATGAGTTTCTTTTCATTCTCCCGAAATCTTAATTTCCCTGGACTCTGAAGGGTCTCGGAACTTTTGAAGCAGCCCTTGATTCTCAGCAGATGGTTTCTATGTTCCTGCTCTCATCAGGTCTTCTTGTGCTTTTTGTTTTTATTTTTCATTTGTTTCAAATCCTCCTAGATAACCCCCATTTATTTGCATATTTATTTATTTATTTATTTATTTATTTGGTTCTATATTACATGAGGGGTCCATTCTTCTGCTTGATAGATTTTTCTCTTATAATTGAAGGGAAGTTTACACTCACAATACATATCCTGTCGTAAATACTACACACATATGGTGAAGGCTGGGGTTGTCTGGGGTCTGTGGACAGGAGACTGCTGCCCTACAATCTCGACAACCCAGGTTTGAACCTGTCATGTATGAACACAGAGTGGGAGCTTTTGGACTTCTGGTCTCTTTCCAACTCTTCTATTTCTCTTCTTGCCTTCTCTGTCTCTGACTCTCACAGGCTCTCACTCACACTGTCTGCACTCATTAATATTTTACTTATATATTATTTGACTGACAGGCCCAGATATACAAAGCGAGTCACCAGGGCCCAGCTGAGCTCTGGATTGTTTTGTTGGCGATTTCACCTAGGTTTCTGGAGCCTCAGCTTTGTAAGTCTCTCTGGCACAAGCCATACTCTGTCTCCTCATAGCCATGCCAGTATCCCTCATAGTTGATAATAAAGATACACATACATATATGTACATATACATACATATATATATATATATATATCAGACATTTTTAGAATTGTTGACCTTTTTATTTGATCTGAATGCAGAATTACCGCATTTATAATAGCCTCCTTATTCATAAATAATTGGTCACATAGTTGGAGCAGGATTCACTACAATTATAAATTATAAACTTTCCAGGAGCATTTCCAATAGCCTTTCTATCAGTATCCTTATTGTAATTATCATAGCACAGAACTTGCCTCCATTTTCTAGTGTAAGCTTCAAATCGTATGCGTTTCTTTTCATTCTCGGAATTCGTAATTTGCCTGGACCCTGTGTGTCAGGGAATTTTTGAAGCAGCCCTCTATTTCTCAGCAGACGTTTTCTATATTTCTGCTGTCATCAGGTCTTCCTGTGGTGTTTGTTTTTATTTTTTATTTTTTTCAAATCCTCTTAGATCATTCACATTTATTTGCATATTTATTTATTTATTTATTTCATCCGATATCACATGAGGGGTCATTTCTTCTGCCTGATAGATTTTCTCTTATAATTGAAGGGAACTTTTGACAGACAATACATTTCCTTTTGCAGATACTACACACTACTACAACTGCTACTGCACTGTTTTTGACAGTGACATCCAATGCACAATGGATTAGTATTGCATGGCTCTAGAGAATGTTCGCTATTTAACCTACAATGTTTTTAACCTCACAAATATTTATTCTGTTCTTTCTAGGGGGATGAATGGTTTACAGTCAACAGTTCCATATAATAGTGGGCACGGGGGGTAATTTTTCCCACTACCCCTGTATTTCTGTACATCCTTTGTAACTTTCTTATTGAGGAGAAGCAAACAGTCATAAATTGAGAGAGCAGGGCCCAAGCAGGAAGAGAGACAGAGAGACATCTGCAGCTCTGATTTGTCACTAGCCCAGCTTTTCCCTAGCTGGGTAAGTGTGACCAGGGGCTCAAAACAGGGTCCTGGGATTCCACATAGTTCCCTGGCAGCTCCACCAGCTGTTCCTCCAACCCATGCTCCCTTCGTTGTCCATGTAACTATCGATCTGCTCTAGGCATTTCTCACCTTCATATGCCAGAAACTTAACACTTCTCCCTTCCACCCATGAAACTTTGACCTTTTACTAGGGTGCAAAACAGCAACTCCAATCCAAGTTATTTTCGGTACAAGTGTGTACGTCTCTGTGGGAAGGTGTGTGTGTGTGTGTGTGTGTGTGTGTGTGTGTGTGTGTGTGTGTAAGTGTGTTTCAGTTAAGATTACCGCTGTTGTTTCTTTATTCCTGACACAGGGACTTAGGAACTGGGTTGTGTTATGACAAAGGAAGTTTCCACTGCACAAGTGGTTTTTCAAGTATGAATTGGCACATTGGATTGTGGACTCTGTTGTGCATTCTCCCAGGTGGTCCTCAGATGGGTTCTTTCCTTTGCTATTCCCATGCTGTGTGTAATTTTCTGGGTAGACTCAAAGAGGAGTGGCATGGGGAGCTCAGCTGCATTCTGCTGTATGTCCACAAGGTGGCGGCAAAGACCATAGTTGAGTGTAGTGATTCTGTGGAATGAGGAGAATTCTAGGAATTGTGGCCCGTGGACAGCAGGGTTGAAATTGACGTAGAGTGCCCTAGACATCTGTTCTTTCCTGTGGGGTGGGGGGATCCCCCATTTGGCTTTGCAAGTGGAAGGGGTTTCTCTCTTTGCCTGGGATGACTCTACTGGGAGCTTGTGAATCCCTGTGCTCAGCTGCATTCTGCTGGGTGTCCACAAGAGGGCAGCACCAGGGCGGGACTAAGGCTCCATGGGGCAAGTGCCCTGAGGCACTGGGCTAGGAGAGTGGCGACAGTGTTCCTGGGTGTGCCCCAAGAGCATGGCCAGCCTAGCGCAGGCAGGCAGTGTCCTAAGGATGGGCCCAGACAGGAGCTGTGGGGGTCGTGTTTGCAGAAACAGGGCCTTCAGAGGATGGCAGAAAGTCCCCGGGGGCGGGCCTCAGAGCCCGTGCCCAATGAGCCTGAGGGGAGGGCCCAGTGGGTATTCATAGAGACAGCTGGCCAATCAGAGAGGAGGAACGTCACCCTCAGGGGCGTGAAGCAAGAGCTGGCCAATGAGAACAGAGGAGGAGTTGCGTGGGCGGGCCTCAGAGAGCAGCCCACCAATGAGAGCCTGGGTGCTGGCTCTGGGTGGGCGTACCCCTGGAGGTCAGCCAATCAGGGTCCAGCGGAAGTGCCTGGGGGGCGGGCCCTCGGGAGGCTGTCCAATGAGCGCCTGGGGCGGGCCTCGTGGGCGGAGCCCAGGAGGCTGGCCAATCATGGGGCAAGGGCGGTGACCTTCCTGGGCGTGCCTTAGGAACTGGCCTATCAGAGGGCGCCCCTCAGACAGCAGCCCGCCAATGGGAGCCAAGAGAAGGCTGGCTGGGGGCGTCTCCCTGGGACACCAGGCCAATCAGAGTCGAGCGGAAGTGGCTGGTGGGCGGGCCTTCCGGAGGCTGCCCAATCAGCGTGCTGCAGGGCCGTGTGGGCGGTGCTCAAGGCCGCTGGCCAATCACTGACTAGGGGCCCGGACCCTCCAGGGCGTGTCCAAGCACACTGGCCAATGAGATTGCTGGTGGGGTTCTGGGCGTGGTCTAGGCCTCTGGCCTATCAGAGCCTGGCTGGCGCCCTGTGGGCGGGCCTTCTGAAGGAATCCCGCCAATGGGAGCTCAGAGCTGGCCTTAAAAGGCTGGGCGTGCTTCCAGGAAATGCGAAGCAGGGTTCAGCCCAGGGCCCTGCCTTGCAGAAGCTGTCCAGTGCGCATGTGTATAACTCCGTTTGTGCCTGTGCCTCTGTGGATTTGTGTGTGTGTGTGTGTGTGTGTGTGTGTGTGTCTGAGGGAGGGAGAGAGAGAGAGAACAACAGAATCACTGTGGCACAGGTGATTTTGTGCAAAACACTTGGCACATTCTGATTTACAGCTCAATATTGACACCAGGGCAGCTCTCCTTGGCCCTTGGTCACTTTTCTTCTTTTCAGATGTAAAGACACTGAAGAGGGAGAGGTTTTTGCCCTGAGGCTTGCACTGGGAACTAGCAGCTGCCCTGTTTGTGTTGCCAGACTAGGAAACCTGTGGTGCCTGTCCATGTGGAGAGTCTCCTGGATGAGTTCCTTCTCGAGCCTTTTTCGCTCGGTCCCGTTGGAGCTGCATATAGCTAATGATTTGGAGATTTTATTCCTTTGGACAATTCTTTTCCTGATGCAAAGTTTCTCTCCAGGTTTTAGCAACCAATTGTGTGAATGTCACATCGAATCCATTGTAGAAAATGACTACATCAGTGTCTCTCTCTCTCTTTCTCTCTCTCTCTCTATCTCTCTCTCTCTCTATATATATATATATGTATGTAACATGTAGAGGTCTGAAAATATTTTTTAGCTAGAGACCTGCACAGCTCTGGATTAGGGTAGCAATGTGGATACACCTGGCCCTTCTGAGCCACAGTCATGAGAGACATCTCACAGAGCCATATCGTATATCACTCTACAAATCTCTCTCAGCACAAACTACCACTGCCAAATCATCTACTTCCCTCTTGCTCCTTTTGTCCACCGAGTCGTATCCCAAAACTGTAAATCAAAGAAGAAATAGACATAGTGCAGTTCCCTGCACACAGGGCAGGCTGAGGCTGGACCAGGGAGATGCAATACGCCAGCCTGCATCTTGGCTGGAGCATCACTATGACTACTTCGAATTTGGAGAGGCGAGGGCAGTTTGGGAGAGTGGGCTGCCGGCCAAGGGTTGCTTCTCAGAGTGGCTAAGACCTAGATGTTCTAAGTGTTACCTTTCCTCACAAACATAAAATAGCAATGCCACTTGTAAGAAGTATGCATGGGCATGGAGGGTTTGTCTTCAGTGCTCTGGCACTGATCAACACAGGGCCAGAATTTCAGTCCTTGTCTGTCTCTGTCATTCTGTCTCTCTGACTGTCTCTACGTGCCTTCTTCACTGGGCCCTTACTGGAAGTCAGTGCATGCATCGTGAACTCAGCCTTCCTGGTGTTGAAATTTTCCTTTCTTTGCCCTTTGGATTATTTAGTCTCCTGCACATGGTGTAGTACAGAGGGGAACTGCGGAGACAGCGTTGCTGCTGCAGGTTCCAGGCATATGTCCATCTCCAGCTGCAGCTGTCCAGGCCCTCTGTGCTTGACTGCCATTCTCCAGGGCCCTGAGGCTGACACTCAGCCTCAATGCAGCCCTCCTCACCTTCCTGCACAGCATCCTTGTCCTTATTCCATGAGAGCCCCGGTCAAGGGAAGTGAAACTCGATCCCCCTGGCACACACACTGTGCTTTCCCTCTATTAAGCCAAATGGAAAGGATCTGTGGTACTGATGGCCACCCCAGTGTCCAGATTTTTCCATGCAAAACGGAAGCTTCCAGTGTTCAGAAAGAGGGTGTTTTGATGGCTGTGAAATGTCTTTTCCAAGTGCCTCATGGTGTTTCAAATCCCTTTGAAACCTGAAGTTCTTTCTTGTATCTAGGGGATATTTTCACCACTGGCCAGAAGGGCCGCCCAACTAGGAGCACAGCTATCCAGGGGTCAGGAGGTCTTCCAGCCTGCTAGCTCCTGGAGGGATTCCTGAGTATGTCCTCAGGGCCCAAGTGTAAAAGGTGTTTCCAATTGCCTTGATTAGCAGCAGCCAGGCCCTCAGGTGAGGGGCGGGGCTGTGATCTTGACTGGAAGCCCCTAATTTGGCCAATGGAGGCATCCATCTTTTTTTGTCTGTCCATAGCAAGGGCCCGGGGAGTTTGTGCTTCCTGCAAGCAGAGCGACATTGTATGGGACACTCATGCAAGCCTACTTCTGGGAATCTCTCTGAGTGTGATATGTGGACACCAGGACACCATGATCAGGGATGTGAGGCCACAGGAGCAATTGCCTTAGCCGGACCCAAAGGGTAGGTGTAAGGGGCCGGGTTCATCCACTATTGTTTGGTTCAACACACTTCCCATCTATGTGGAAACATAGCCCTTTCTGGGTACTTTCTGGGCTTGTAATCTGCTGCCCTGAGCAGTGGACTGAGAGTCTGGAGGCTGAGTAGGCAGCCAAACGTGACTGGACAGGCTCAAGCCCCTGAATTCTGAGGGGTGCCCCAGCTTCCCCCATTGGCAGTGTTTGGATCATAGTGAGGCATGGCATTGATTCGGAACTCAGGAGAGTGAGACATGAGAGTCCCTTTGCATATGCATTCTTGCTTAGCCACAATCTGGGCTAGCTGGCTTGCCCTGACCAGATAGGTTCTCTGTACATAAGTTGCAGGAGAGGCTGGCTCCCTTGCCACCCATGCTCTGAGACTACTACAGGTGATCTCTGAGCACACACAGACACACACAGACAGACAGACAGACACACACACACACACATTACTGTCAGGTTGGTAGTAGAGCCTATGGTGAAGGCTGGGGCTGTCTGGGGTCTGTGGGCATGAGAGCTGCTGCCTTACAATCTCTACAAGCCAGGTTTGAACCTGTCATCAATGAACACAGTGTAGGAGGTTTTTGAATTCTGGTCTCTTTCCAACTCATCTATTTCTCTTCTCGCCTTCTCTATCTCTAACTCTCACATGCTCTCACACACTCTGTCTTCACTCATTAATATTTTACTTAGATTCTTATTTTACTGACAGGCCCAGATAGACAAAGAGAGTTACCAGAGCACTGCTGAGCTCTGGCTTGTTGTGTTGGCGATTTCACCTAGGCTACTGGAGCCTCAGTTTGTAAGTCTTTCTGACACAAGCCATATTCTGTCTCCTCATTTCCATGCCAGTATCACTCAGAGTTTATAATAAAGATATACATACATGTATATATGTACATATAGATTTATATATCTGTCATTTTTAGAATGTTCGACCTATGTATTTGACCTTCTTTCAGAATTACCACATTTATAACAGCCTAGTTTTTCTGAAATAATTGGCCATATAGTTGGAGCAGGATTCAATACAATTATAAATAATAGAACCTTCCAGTAGCATTTCTAATCGTGTTTCTATTAGCATCCTTATTGTAATTATCATGGCCCAGATCTTCCCTCCTTTTTCTAGTGTAAGCTTCAATACGTATGTGTTTGTTTTCTTTCTCCGGAAATCTTAATGTCCCTGGACCCTGAAGTGTTAGGGAATTTTTGAAGCAGCCCTCTGTTTCTCAGCAGATGGTTTCTATGTTTCTGCTGTCATCAGGTCTTCTTGTGGTTTTTGTCTTTATTTATTTTTATTGTTTCAAGTCCTCCTAGATCATCCCCATTTATTTGCATATTTATTTATTTAGTCAGGTATCACATGTGGCATCATTTCTTCTGCTTGAGAGATTTTCTCTTATAACTGAAGGGAACTTTTGATGCACAATACATTTCCTGGGGCAAATACTACACACATATGGTGAAGGCTTGGGTTGTCTGGGGTCTGTGGGCATTAGAGCTGCTGCGTGACAATCTCTACAACCCAGGTTTGAACCTGTCATGAATGAACACAGCCTAGGGGGTTTTTGACTTCTGGTCTATTTCCAACTCTTCTATTTCTCTTCTCGCCATCTCTGTCTCTGACTCTCACAGGCTCTCTCTCACTCTGTCTGAACTCAGGAATATTTTACTTATATCCTTATTTTATTGACAGGCCCAGATATACAAAGAGAATGGCCAGAGCACTGCTGAGCTCTGGCTGGTTTTTGTTTGTGATTTCACCTAGGCTACTGGAGCCTCTGATTGGTAAGTCTCTCTGACTTAAGCCATATTCTGTCTCCTCATATCCATGGCAGTATCTCTCAGACTTTATAATAAAGATATACATCCATATACATATATAAATATACATATATATCTCTGTCGTTTTTAGAATTGTCAACCTATGTAATTGATCTTAATCAGAATTCACACATTTACAACAGGTTCCTTTTTCCCTACTAATTGGCCACATAGTTGGAGCAGGATTCAATACAATTATAAATAATAGAACCTTCCAGTAGCATTTCTAATAGCATTTCTATCAGCATCCTTATTTTAAATATCATAGTACAGAACTTGCCTCCTTTCTCTAGTGTAAGCTTCAATACATATGAGTTTCTTTTCATTCTCCCGAAATCTTAATTTCCCTGGACTCTGAAGGGTCTCGGAACTTTTGAAGCAGCCCTTGATTCACAGCAGATGGTTTCTATGTTTCTGCTGTCATCAGGTCTTCTTGTGCTTTTTGTTTTTATTTTTCATTTGTTTCAAATCCTCCTAGATAACCCCCATTTATTTGCATATTTATTTATTTATTTATTTATTTGGTTCTATATTACATGAGGGGTCCATTCTTCTGCTTGATAGATTTTTCTCTTATAATTGAAGGGAAGTTTACACTCACAATACATATCCTGTCGTAAATACTACACACATATGGTGAAGGCTGGGGTTGTCTGGGGTCTGTGGACAGGAGACTGATGCCTTACAATCTCGACAACCCAGGTTTGAACCTGTCATGTATGAACACAGAGTGGGAGCTTTTGGACTTCTGGTCTCTTTCCAACTCTTCTATTTCTCTTCTTGCCTTCTCTGTCTCTGACTCTCACAGGCTCTCACTCACTCTGTCTGCACTCATTAATATTTTACTTTTATATTATTTGACTGACAGGCCCAGATATACAAAGCGAGTCACCAGGCCCCGGCTGAGCTCTGGATTGTTTTGTTGGCGATTTCACCTAGGTTTCTGGAGCCTCAGCTTTGTAAGTCTCTCTGGCACAAGCCATACTCTGTCTCCTCATAGCCATGCCAGTATCCCTCATAGTTGATAATAAAGATACACATACATATATGTACATATACATATATATATATATATATATATATATCAGACATTTTTAGAATTGTTGACCTTTTTATTTGATCTGAATGCAGAATTACCGCATTTATAATAGCCTCCTTATTCATAAATAATTGGTCACATAGTTGGAGCAGGATTCACTACAATTATAAATTATAAACTTTCCAGGAGCATTTCCAATAGCCTTTCTATCAGCATCCTTATTGTAATTATCATAGCACAGAACTTGCCTCCATTTTCTAGTGTAAGCTTCAAATCGTATGCGTTTCTTTTCATTCTCGGAATTCGTAATTTGCCTGGACCCTGTGTGTCAGGGAATTTTTGAAGCAGCCCTCTATTTCTCAGCAGACGTTTTCTATATTTCTGCTGTCATCAGGTCTTCCTGTGGTGTTTGTTTTTATTTTTTATTTTTTTCAAATCCTCTTAGATCATTCCCATTTATTTGCATATTTATTTATTTATTTATTTCGTCCGATATCACATGAGGGGTCATTTCTTCTGCCTGATAGATTTTCTCTTATAATTGAAGGGAACTTTTGACACACAATACATTTCCTTTTGCAGATACTACACGCTACTACAACTGCTACTGCACTGTTTTTGACAGTGACATCCAATGCACAATGGATTAGTATTGCATGGCTCTAGAGAATGTTCACTATTTAACCTACAATGTTTTTAACCTCACAAATATTTATTCTGTTCTTTCTTGGGGGATGAATGGTTTACAGTCAACAGTTCCATATAATAGTGGGCACGGGGGGGGTAATTTTTCCCACTACCCCTGTATTTCTGTACATCCTTTGTAACTTTCTTATTGAGGAGAAGCAAACAGTCATAAATTGAGAGAGCAGGGCCCAAGCAGGAAGAGAGACAGAGAGACATCTGCAGCTCTGATTTGTCACTAGCCCAGCTTTACCCTAGCTGGGTAAGTGTGACCAGGGGCTCAAAACAGGGTCCTGGGATTCCACATAGTTCCCTGGCAGCTCCACCAGCTGTTCCTCCAACCCATGCTCCCTTCGTTGTCCATGTAACTATCGATCTGCTCTAGGCATTTCTCACCTTCATATGCCAGAAACTTAACACTTCTCCCTTCCACCCATGAAACTTTGACCTTTTGCTAGGGTGCAAAACAGCAACTCCAATCCAAGTTATTTTCGGGACAAGTGTGTACGTCTCTGTGGGAAGGTGTGTGTGTGTGTGTGTGTGTGTGTGTGTGTGTAAGTGTGCATAAGTGTGTTTCAGTTAAGATTACCGCTGTTGTTTCTTTATTCCTGACACAGGGACTTAGGAACTGGGTTGTGTTATGACAAAGGAAGTTTCCACTGCACAAGTGGTTTTTCAAGTATGAATTGGCACATTGGATTGTGGACTCTGTTGTGCATTCTCCCAGGTGGTCCTCAGATGGGTTCTTTCTTTTGCTATTCCCATGCTGTGTGTAATTTTCTGGGTAGACTCAAAGAGGAGTGGCATGGGGAGCTCAGCTGCATTCTGCTGTATGTCCACAAGGTGGCGGCAAAGACCATAGTTGAGTGTAGTGATTCTGTGGAATGAGGAGAACTCTAGGAATTGTGGCCCGTGGACAGCAGGGTTGAAATTGACGTAGAGTGCCCTAGACATCTGTTCTTTCCTGTGGGGTGGGGGGATCCCCCATTTGGCTTTGCAAGTGGAAGGGGTTTCTCTCTTTGCCTGGGATGACTCTACTGGGAGCTTGTGAATCCCTGTGCTCAGCTGCATTCTGCTGGGTGTCCACAAGAGGGCAGCACCAGGGCGGGACTAAGGCTCCAAGGGGCAAGTGCCCTGAGGCACTGGGCTAGGAGAGTGGCGACAGTGTTTCTGGGTGTGCCCCAAGAGCATGGCCAGCCTAGCGCAGGCAGGCAGTGTCCTAAGGACGGGCCCAGACAGGAGCTGTGGGGGTCGTGTTTGCAGAAACAGGGCCTTCAGAGGATGGCAGAAAGTCCCCGGGGGCGGGCCTCAGAGCCCGTGCCCAATGAGCCTGAGGGGAGGGCCCAGTGGGTATTCATAGAGACAGCTGGCCAATCAGAGAGGAGGAACGTCACCCTCAGGGGCGTGAAGCAAGAGCTGGCCAATGAGAACAGAGGAGGAGTTGCGTGGGCGGGCCTCAGAGAGCAGCCCACCAATGAGAGCCTGGGTGCTGGTTCTGGGTGGGCGTACCCCTGGAGGTCAGCCAATCAGGGTCCAGCGGAAGTGCCTGGGGGGCGGGCCCTCGGGAGGCTGTCCAATGAGCGCCTGGGGCGGGCCTCGTGGGCGGAGCCCAGGAGGCTGGCCAATCATGGGGCAAGGGCGGTGACCTTCCTGGGCGTGCCTTAGGAACTGGCCTATCAGAGGGCGCCCCTCAGACAGCAGCCCGCCAATGGGAGCCAAGAGAAGGCTGGCTGGGGGCGTGTCCCTGGGACACCAGGCCAATCAGAGTCGAGCGGAAGATGCTGGTGGGCGGGCCTTCCGGAGGCTGCCCAATCAGCGTGCTGCAGGGCCGTGTGGGCGGTGCTCAAGGCCGCTGGCCAATCACTGACTAGGGGCCCGGACCCTCCTGGGCGTGTCCAAGCACACTGGCCAATGAGATTGCTGGTGGGGTTCTGGGCGTGGCCTAGGCCTCTGGCCTATCAGAGCCTGGCTGGCGCCCTGTGGGCGGGCCTTCTGAAGGAATCCCGCCAATGGGAGCTCAGAGCTGGCCTTAAAAGGCTGGGAGTGCTTCCAGGAAATGCGAAGCAGGGTTCAGCCCAGGGCCCTGCCTTGCAGAAGCTGTCCAGTGCGCATGTGTATAACTCCGTTTGTGCCTGTGCCTCTGTGGATTTGTGTGTGTGTGTGTGTGTGTGTCTGAGGGAGGGAGAGAGAGAGAGAGAACAACAGAATCACTGTGGCACAGGTGATTTTGTGCAAAACACTTGGCACATTCTGATTTACAGCTCAATATTGACACCAGGGCAGCTCTCCTTGGCCCTTGGTCACTTTTCTTCTTTTCAGATGTAAAGACACTGAAGAGGGAGAGGTTTTTGCCCTGAGGCTTGCACTGGGAACTAGCAGCTGCCCTGTTTGTGTTGCCAGACTAGGAAACCTGTGGTGCCTGTCCATGTGGAGAGTCTCCTGGATGAGTTCCTTCTCGAGCCTTTTTCGCTCGGTCCCGTTGGAGCTGCATATAGCTAATGATTTGGAGATTTTATTCCTTTGGACAATTGTTTTCCTGATGCAAAGTTTCTCTCCAGGTTTTAGCAACCAATTGTGTGAATGTCACATCGAATCCATTGTAGAAAATGACTACATCAGTGTCTCTCTCTCTCTTTCTCTCTCTCTCTCAATCTATATATATATATATATATATATATATATATATATATATATATATATGTAGGTAACATGTAGAGGTCTGAAAATATTTTTTAGCTAGAGACCTGCACAGCTCTGGATTAGGGTAGCAATGTGGATACACCTGGCCCTTCTGAGCCACAGTCATGAGAGACATCTCACAGAGCCATATCGTATATCACTCTACAAATCTCTCTCAGCACAAACTACCACTGCCAAATCATCTACTTCCCTCTTGCTCTTTTTGTCCACCGAGTCTTATCCCAAAACTGTAAATCAAAGAAGAAATAGACATAGTGCAGTTCCCTGCACACAGGACAGGCTGAGGCTGGACCAGGGAGATGCAATACGCCAGCCTGCATCTTGGCTGGAGCATCACTATGACTACTTCGAATTTGGAGAGGCGAGGGCAGTTTGGGAGAGTGGGCTGCCGGCCAAGGGTTGCTTCTCAGAGTGCTAAGACCTAGATGTTCTAAGTGTTACCTTTCCTCACAAACATAAAATAGCAATGCCACTTGTAAGAAGTATGCATGGGCATGGAGGGTTTGTCTTCAGTGCTCTGGCACTGATCAACACAGGGCCAGAATTGCAGTCCTTGTCTGTCTCTGTCATTCTGTCTCTCTGACTGTCTCTACGTGCCTTCTTCACTGGGCCCTTACTGGAAGTCAGTGCATGCATCGTGAACTCAGCCGTCCTGGTGTTGAAATTTTCCTTTCTTTGCCCTTTGGATTATTTAGTCTCCTGCACATGGTGTAGTACAGAGGGGAACTGCGGAGACAGCGTTGCTGCTGCAGGTTCCAGGCATATGTCCATCTCCAGCTGCAGCTGTCCAGGCCCTCTGTGCTTGACTGCCATTCTCCAGGGCCCTGAGGCTGACACTCAGCCTCAATGCAGCCCTCCTCACCTTCCTGCACAGCATCCTTGTCCTTATTCCATGAGAGCCCCGGTCAAGGGAAGTGAAACTCGATCCCCCTGGCACACACACTGTGCTTTCCCTCTATTAAGCCAAATGGAAAGGATCTGTGGTACTGATGGCCACACCAGTGTCCAGATTTCCCATGCAAAACGGAAGCAGCCAGTGTTCAGAAAGAGGGTGTTTTGATGGCTGTGAAATGTCTTTTCCAAGTGCCTCATGGTGTTTCAAATCCCTTTGAAACCTGAAGTTCTTTCTTGTATCTAGGGAATATTTTCACCACTGGCCAGAAGGGCCGCCCAACTAGGAGCACAGCTATCCAGGGGTCAGGAGGTCTTCCAGCCTGCTAGCTCCTGGAGGGATTCCTGAGTATGTCCTCAGGGCCCAAGTGTAAAAGGTGTTTCCAATTGCCTTGATTAGCAGCAGCCAGGCCCTCAGGTGAGGGGCGGGGCTGTGATCTTGACTGGAAGCCCCTAATTTGGCCAATGGAGGCACCCATCTTTTTTTGTCTGTCCATAGCAAGGGCCCGGGGAGTTTGTGCTTCCTGCAAACAGAGCGACATTGTATGGGACACTCATGCAAGCCTACTTCTGGGAATCTCTCTGAGTGTGATGTGTGGACACCAGGAAGCATGAGCAGGGATGTGAGGCCACAGGAGCAATTGCCTTAGCCGGACCCAAAGGGTAGGTGTAAGGGGCCGGGTTCATCCACTATTGTTTGGTTCAACACACTTCCCATCTATGTGGAAACACAGCCCTTTCTGGGTACTTTCTGGGCTTGTAATCTGCTGCCCTGAGCAGTGGACTGAGAGCCTGGAGGCTGAGTAGGCAGCCAAACGTGACTGGACAGGCTCAAGCCCCTGAATTCTGAGGGGTGCCCCAGCTTCCCCCATTGGCAGTGTTTGGATCATAGTGAGGCATGGCATTGATTCGGAACTCAGGAGAGTGAAACATGAGAGTCCCTTTGCATATGCATTCTTGCTTAGCCACAATCTGGGCTAGCTGGCTTGCCCTGACCAGATAGGTTCTCTGTACATAAGTTGCAGGAGAGGCTGGCTCCCTTGCCACCCATGCTCTGAGACTACTACAGGTGATCTCTGAGCACACACAGACACACACAAACAGACAGACAGACACACACACACACACACACACACACACACACACACACACATTACTGTCAGGTTGGTAGTAGAGCCTATGGTGAAGGCTGGGGCTGTCTGGGGTCTGTGGGCATGAGAGCTGCTGCCTTAGAATCTCTACAAGCCAGGTTTGAACCTGTCATCAATGAACACAGTGTAGGAGGTTTTTGAATTCTGGTCTCTTTCCAACTCATCTATTTCTCTTCTCGCCTTCTCTATCTCTAACTCTCACATGCTCTCACACACTCTGTCTTCACTCATTAATATTTTACTTAGATTCTTATTTTACTGACAGGCCCAGATAGACAAAGAGAGTTACCAGAGCACTGCTGAGCTCTGGCTTGTTGTGTTGGCGATTTCACCTAGGCTACTGGAGCCTCAGTTTGTAAGTCTTTCTGACACAAGCCATATTCTGTCTCCTCATTTCCATGCCAGTATCACTCAGAGTTTATAATAAAGATATACATACATGTATATATGTACATATAGATTTATATATCTGTCATTTTTAGAATGTTCGACCTATGTATTTGACCGTCTTTCAGAATTACCACATTTATAACAGCCTAGTTTTTCTGAAATAATTGGCCATATAGTTGGAGCAGGATTCAATACAATTATAAATAATAGAACCTTCCAGTAGCATTTCTAATCGTGTTTCTATTAGCATCCTTATTGTAATTATCATGGCCCAGATCTTCCCTCCTTTTTCTAGTGTAAGCTTCAATACGTATGTGTTTGTTTTCTTTCTCCGGAAATCTTCATGTCCCTGGACCCTGAAGTGTTAGGGAATTTTTGAAGCAGCCCTCTGTTTCTCAGCAGATGGTTTCTATGTTTCTGCTGTCATCAGGTCTTCTTGTGGTTTTTGTCTTTATTTATTTTTATTGTTTCAAGTCCTCCTAGATCATCCCCATTTATTTGCATATTTATTTATTTAGTCAGGTATCACATGTGGCATCATTTCTTCTGCTTGAGAGATTTTCTCTTATAACTGAAGGGAACTTTGGATGCACAATACATTTCCTGGGGCAAATACTACACACATATGGTGAAGGCTTGGGTTGTCTGGGGTCTGTGGGCATTAGAGCTGCTGCGTGACAATCTCTACAACCCAGGTTTGAACCTGTCATGAATGAACACAGCCTAGGGGGTTTTTGACTTCTGGTCTATTTCCAACTCTTCTATTTCTCTTCTCGCCATCTCTGTCTCTGACTCTCACAGGCTCTCTCTCACTCTGTCTGAACTCAGGAATATTTTACTTATATCCTTATTTTATTGACAGGCCCAGATATACAAAGAGAATGGCCAGAGCACTGCTGAGCTCTGGCTGGTTTTTGTTTGTGATTTCACCTAGGCTACTGGAGCCTCTGATTGGTAAGTCTCTCTGACTTAAGCCATATTCTGTCTCCTCATATCCATGGCAGTATCTCTCAGACTTTATAATAAAGATATACATCCATATACATATATAAATATACATATATATCTCTGTCGTTTTTAGAATTGTCAACCTATGTAATTGATCTTAATCAGAATTCACACATTTACAACAGGTTCCTTTTTCCCTACTAATTGGCCACATAGTTGGAGCAGGATTCAATACAATTATAAATAATAGAACCTTCCAGTAGCATTTCTAATAGCATTTCTATCAGCATCCTTATTTTAAATATCATAGTACAGAACTTGCCTCCTTTCTCTAGTGTAAGCTTCAATACATATGAGTTTCTTTTCATTCTCCCGAAATCTTAATTTCCCTGGACTCTGAAGGGTCTCGGAACTTTTGAAGCAGCCCTTGATTCACAGCAGATGGTTTCTATGTTTCTGCTGTCATCAGGTCTTCTTGTGCTTTTTGTTTTTATTTTTCATTTGTTTCAAATCCTCCTAGATAACCCCCATTTATTTGCATATTTATTTATTTATTTATTTATTTGGTTCTATATTACATGAGGGGTCCATTCTTCTGCTTGATAGATTTTTCTCTTATAATTGAAGGGAAGTTTACACTCACAATACATATCCTGTCGTAAATACTACACACATATGGTGAAGGCTGGGGTTGTCTGGGGTCTGTGGACAGGAGACTGATGCCTTACAATCTCGACAACCCAGGTTTGAACCTGTCATGTATGAACACAGAGTGGGAGCTTTTGGACTTCTGGTCTCTTTCCAACTCTTCTATTTCTCTTCTTGCCTTCTCTGTCTCTGACTCTCACAGGCTCTCACTCACTCTGTCTGCACTCATTAATATTTTACTTTTATATTATTTGACTGACAGGCCCAGATATACAAAGCGAGTCACCAGGCCCCGGCTGAGCTCTGGATTGTTTTGTTGGCGATTTCACCTAGGTTTCTGGAGCCTCAGCTTTGTAAGTCTCTCTGGCACAAGCCATACTCTGTCTCCTCATAGCCATGCCAGTATCCCTCATAGTTGATAATAAAGATACACATACATATATGTACATATACATATATATATATATATATATATATATATCAGACATTTTTAGAATTGTTGACCTTTTTATTTGATCTGAATGCAGAATTACCGCATTTATAATAGCCTCCTTATTCATAAATAATTGGTCACATAGTTGGAGCAGGATTCACTACAATTATAAATTATAAACTTTCCAGGAGCATTTCCAATAGCCTTTCTATCAGCATCCTTATTGTAATTATCATAGCACAGAACTTGCCTCCATTTTCTAGTGTAAGCTTCAAATCGTATGCGTTTCTTTTCATTCTCGGAATTCGTAATTTGCCTGGACCCTGTGTGTCAGGGAATTTTTGAAGCAGCCCTCTATTTCTCAGCAGACGTTTTCTATATTTCTGCTGTCATCAGGTCTTCCTGTGGTGTTTGTTTTTATTTTTTATTTTTTTCAAATCCTCTTAGATCATTCCCATTTATTTGCATATTTATTTATTTATTTATTTCGTCCGATATCACATGAGGGGTCATTTCTTCTGCCTGATAGATTTTCTCTTATAATTGAAGGGAACTTTTGACACACAATACATTTCCTTTTGCAGATACTACACGCTACTACAACTGCTACTGCACTGTTTTTGACAGTGACATCCAATGCACAATGGATTAGTATTGCATGGCTCTAGAGAATGTTCACTATTTAACCTACAATGTTTTTAACCTCACAAATATTTATTCTGTTCTTTCTTGGGGGATGAATGGTTTACAGTCAACAGTTCCATATAATAGTGGGCACGGGGGGGGTAATTTTTCCCACTACCCCTGTATTTCTGTACATCCTTTGTAACTTTCTTATTGAGGAGAAGCAAACAGTCATAAATTGAGAGAGCAGGGCCCAAGCAGGAAGAGAGACAGAGAGACATCTGCAGCTCTGATTTGTCACTAGCCCAGCTTTACCCTAGCTGGGTAAGTGTGACCAGGGGCTCAAAACAGGGTCCTGGGATTCCACATAGTTCCCTGGCAGCTCCACCAGCTGTTCCTCCAACCCATGCTCCCTTCGTTGTCCATGTAACTATCGATCTGCTCTAGGCATTTCTCACCTTCATATGCCAGAAACTTAACACTTCTCCCTTCCACCCATGAAACTTTGACCTTTTGCTAGGGTGCAAAACAGCAACTCCAATCCAAGTTATTTTCGGGACAAGTGTGTACGTCTCTGTGGGAAGGTGTGTGTGTGTGTGTGTGTGTGTGTGTGTGTGTGTAAGTGTGCATAAGTGTGTTTCAGTTAAGATTACCGCTGTTGTTTCTTTATTCCTGACACAGGGACTTAGGAACTGGGTTGTGTTATGACAAAGGAAGTTTCCACTGCACAAGTGGTTTTTCAAGTATGAATTGGCACATTGGATTGTGGACTCTGTTGTGCATTCTCCCAGGTGGTCCTCAGATGGGTTCTTTCCTTTGCTATTCCCATGCTGTGTGTAATTTTCTGGGTAGACTCAAAGAGGAGTGGCATGGGGAGCTCAGCTGCATTCTGCTGTATGTCCACAAGGTGGCGGCAAAGACCATAGTTGAGTGTAGTGATTCTGTGGAATGAGGAGAACTCTAGGAATTGTGGCCCGTGGACAGCAGGGTTGAAATTGACGTAGAGTGCCCTAGACATCTGTTCTTTCCTGTGGGGTGGGGGGATCCCCCATTTGGCTTTGCAAGTGGAAGGGGTTTCTCTCTTTGCCTGGGATGACTCTACTGGGAGCTTGTGAATCCCTGTGCTCAGCTGCATTCTGCTGGGTGTCCACAAGAGGGCAGCACCAGGGCGGGACTAAGGCTCCAAGGGGCAAGTGCCCTGAGGCACTGGGCTAGGAGAGTGGCGACAGTGTTTCTGGGTGTGCCCCAAGAGCATGGCCAGCCTAGCGCAGGCAGGCAGTGTCCTAAGGACGGGCCCAGACAGGAGCTGTGGGGGTCGTGTTTGCAGAAACAGGGCCTTCAGAGGATGGCAGAAAGTCCCCGGGGGCGGGCCTCAGAGCCCGTGCCCAATGAGCCTGAGGGGAGGGCCCAGTGGGTATTCATAGAGACAGCTGGCCAATCAGAGAGGAGGAACGTCACCCTCAGGGGCGTGAAGCAAGAGCTGGCCAATGAGAACAGAGGAGGAGTTGCGTGGGCGGGCCTCAGAGAGCAGCCCACCAATGAGAGCCTGGGTGCTGGTTCTGGGTGGGCGTACCCCTGGAGGTCAGCCAATCAGGGTCCAGCGGAAGTGCCTGGGGGGCGGGCCCTCGGGAGGCTGTCCAATGAGCGCCTGGGGCGGGCCTCGTGGGCGGAGCCCAGGAGGCTGGCCAATCATGGGGCAAGGGCGGTGACCTTCCTGGGCGTGCCTTAGGAACTGGCCTATCAGAGGGCGCCCCTCAGACAGCAGCCCGCCAATGGGAGCCAAGAGAAGGCTGGCTGGGGGCGTGTCCCTGGGACACCAGGCCAATCAGAGTCGAGCGGAAGATGCTGGTGGGCGGGCCTTCCGGAGGCTGCCCAATCAGCGTGCTGCAGGGCCGTGTGGGCGGTGCTCAAGGCCGCTGGCCAATCACTGACTAGGGGCCCGGACCCTCCTGGGCGTGTCCAAGCACACTGGCCAATGAGATTGCTGGTGGGGTTCTGGGCGTGGCCTAGGCCTCTGGCCTATCAGAGCCTGGCTGGCGCCCTGTGGGCGGGCCTTCTGAAGGAATCCCGCCAATGGGAGCTCAGAGCTGGCCTTAAAAGGCTGGGAGTGCTTCCAGGAAATGCGAAGCAGGGTTCAGCCCAGGGCCCTGCCTTGCAGAAGCTGTCCAGTGCGCATGTGTATAACTCCGTTTGTGCCTGTGCCTCTGTGGATTTGTGTGTGTGTGTGTGTGTGTGTCTGAGGGAGGGAGAGAGAGAGAGAGAACAACAGAATCACTGTGGCACAGGTGATTTTGTGCAAAACACTTGGCACATTCTGATTTACAGCTCAATATTGACACCAGGGCAGCTCTCCTTGGCCCTTGGTCACTTTTCTTCTTTTCAGATGTAAAGACACTGAAGAGGGAGAGGTTTTTGCCCTGAGGCTTGCACTGGGAACTAGCAGCTGCCCTGTTTGTGTTGCCAGACTAGGAAACCTGTGGTGCCTGTCCATGTGGAGAGTCTCCTGGATGAGTTCCTTCTCGAGCCTTTTTCGCTCGGTCCCGTTGGAGCTGCATATAGCTAATGATTTGGAGATTTTATTCCTTTGGACAATTGTTTTCCTGATGCAAAGTTTCTCTCCAGGTTTTAGCAACCAATTGTGTGAATGTCACATCGAATCCATTGTAGAAAATGACTACATCAGTGTCTCTCTCTCTCTTTCTCTCTCTCTCTCAATCTATATATATATATATATATATATATATATATATATATATGTAGGTAACATGTAGAGGTCTGAAAATATTTTTTAGCTAGAGACCTGCACAGCTCTGGATTAGGGTAGCAATGTGGATACACCTGGCCCTTCTGAGCCACAGTCATGAGAGACATCTCACAGAGCCATATCGTATATCACTCTACAAATCTCTCTCGGCACAAACTACCACTGCCAAATCATCTACTTCCCTCTTGCTCTTTTTGTCCACCGAGTCTTATCCCAAAACTGTAAATCAAAGAAGAAATAGACATAGTGCAGTTCCCTGCACACAGGACAGGCTGAGGCTGGACCAGGGAGATGCAATACGCCAGCCTGCATCTTGGCTGGAGCATCACTATGACTACTTCGAATTTGGAGAGGCGAGGGCAGTTTGGGAGAGTGGGCTGCCGGCCAAGGGTTGCTTCTCAGAGTGCTAAGACCTAGATGTTCTAAGTGTTACCTTTCCTCACAAACATAAAATAGCAATGCCACTTGTAAGAAGTATGCATGGGCATGGAGGGTTTGTCTTCAGTGCTCTGGCACTGATCAACACAGGGCCAGAATTGCAGTCCTTGTCTGTCTCTGTCATTCTGTCTCTCTGACTGTCTCTACGTGCCTTCTTCACTGGGCCCTTACTGGAAGTCAGTGCATGCATCGTGAACTCAGCCGTCCTGGTGTTGAAATTTTCCTTTCTTTGCCCTTTGGATTATTTAGTCTCCTGCACATGGTGTAGTACAGAGGGGAACTGCGGAGACAGCGTTGCTGCTGCAGGTTCCAGGCATATGTCCATCTCCAGCTGCAGCTGTCCAGGCCCTCTGTGCTTGACTGCCATTCTCCAGGGCCCTGAGGCTGACACTCAGCCTCAATGCAGCCCTCCTCACCTTCCTGCACAGCATCCTTGTCCTTATTCCATGAGAGCCCCGGTCAAGGGAAGTGAAACTCGATCCCCCTGGCACACACACTGTGCTTTCCCTCTATTAAGCCAAATGGAAAGGATCTGTGGTACTGATGGCCACACCAGTGTCCAGATTTCCCATGCAAAACGGAAGCAGCCAGTGTTCAGAAAGAGGGTGTTTTGATGGCTGTGAAATGTCTTTTCCAAGTGCCTCATGGTGTTTCAAATCCCTTTGAAACCTGAAGTTCTTTCTTGTATCTAGGGAATATTTTCACCACTGGCCAGAAGGGCCGCCCAACTAGGAGCACAGCTATCCAGGGCTCAGGAGGTCTTCCAGCCTGCTAGCTCCTGGAGGGATTCCTGAGTATGTCCTCAGGGCCCAAGTGTAAAAGGTGTTTCCAATTGCCTTGATTAGCAGCAGCCAGGCCCTCAGGTGAGGGGCGGGGCTGTGATCTTGACTGGAAGCCCCTAATTTGGCCAATGGAGGCACCCATCTTTTTTTGTCTGTCCATAGCAAGGGCCCGGGGAGTTTGTGCTTCCTGCAAACAGAGCGACATTGTATGGGACACTCATGCAAGCCTACTTCTGGGAATCTCTCTGAGTGTGATGTGTGGACACCAGGAAGCATGAGCAGGGATGTGAGGCCACAGGAGCAATTGCCTTAGCCGGACCCAAAGGGTAGGTGTAAGGGGCCGGGTTCATCCACTATTGTTTGGTTCAACACACTTCCCATCTATGTGGAAACACAGCCCTTTCTGGGTACTTTCTGGGCTTGTAATCTGCTGCCCTGAGCAGTGGACTGAGAGCCTGGAGGCTGAGTAGGCAGCCAAACGTGACTGGACAGGCTCAAGCCCCTGAATTCTGAGGGGTGCCCCAGCTTCCCCCATTGGCAGTGTTTGGATCATAGTGAGGCATGGCATTGATTCGGAACTCAGGAGAGTGAAACATGAGAGTCCCTTTGCATATGCATTCTTGCTTAGCCACAATCTGGGCTAGCTGGCTTGCCCTGACCAGATAGGTTCTCTGTACATAAGTTGCAGGAGAGGCTGGCTCCCTTGCCACCCATGCTCTGAGACTACTACAGGTGATCTCTGAGCACACACAGACACACACAAACAGACAGACAGACACACACACACACACACACACACACACATTACTGTCAGGTTGGTAGTAGAGCCTATGGTGAAGGCTGGGGCTGTCTGGGGTCTGTGGGCATGAGAGCTGCTGCCTTAGAATCTCTACAAGCCAGGTTTGAACCTGTCATCAATGAACACAGTGTAGGAGGTTTTTGAATTCTGGTCTCTTTCCAACTCATCTATTTCTCTTCTCGCCTTCTCTATCTCTAACTCTCACATGCTCTCACACACTCTGTCTTCACTCATTAATATTTTACTTAGATTCTTATTTTACTGACAGGCCCAGATAGACAAAGAGAGTTACCAGAGCACTGCTGAGCTCTGGCTTGTTGTGTTGGCGATTTCACCTAGGCTACTGGAGCCTCAGTTTGTAAGTCTTTCTGACACAAGCCATATTCTGTCTCCTCATTTCCATGCCAGTATCACTCAGAGTTTATAATAAAGATATACATACATGTATATATGTACATATAGATTTATATATCTGTCATTTTTAGAATGTTCGACCTATGTATTTGACCGTCTTTCAGAATTACCACATTTATAACAGCCTAGTTTTTCTGAAATAATTGGCCATATAGTTGGAGCAGGATTCAATACAATTATAAATAATAGAACCTTCCAGTAGCATTTCTAATCGTGTTTCTATTAGCATCCTTATTGTAATTATCATGGCCCAGATCTTCCCTCCTTTTTCTAGTGTAAGCTTCAATACGTATGTGTTTGTTTTCTTTCTCCGGAAATCTTCATGTCCCTGGACCCTGAAGTGTTAGGGAATTTTTGAAGCAGCCCTCTGTTTCTCAGCAGATGGTTTCTATGTTTCTGCTGTCATCAGGTCTTCTTGTGGTTTTTGTCTTTATTTATTTTTATTGTTTCAAGTCCTCCTAGATCATCCCCATTTATTTGCATATTTATTTATTTAGTCAGGTATCACATGTGGCATCATTTCTTCTGCTTGAGAGATTTTCTCTTATAACTGAAGGGAACTTTGGATGCACAATACATTTCCTGGGGCAAATACTACACACATATGGTGAAGGCTTGGGTTGTCTGGGGTCTGTGGGCATTAGAGCTGCTGCGTGACAATCTCTACAACCCAGGTTTGAACCTGTCATGAATGAACACAGCCTAGGGGGTTTTTGACTTCTGGTCTATTTCCAACTCTTCTATTTCTCTTCTCGCCATCTCTGTCTCTGACTCTCACAGGCTCTCTCTCACTCTGTCTGAACTCAGGAATATTTTACTTATATCCTTATTTTATTGACAGGCCCAGATATACAAAGAGAATGGCCAGAGCACTGCTGAGCTCTGGCTGGTTTTTGTTTGTGATTTCACCTAGGCTACTGGAGCCTCTGATTGGTAAGTCTCTCTGACTTAAGCCATATTCTGTCTCCTCATATCCATGGCAGTATCTCTCAGACTTTATAATAAAGATATACATCCATATACATATATAAATATACATATATATCTCTGTCGTTTTTAGAATTGTCAACCTATGTAATTGATCTTAATCAGAATTCACACATTTACAACAGGTTCCTTTTTCCCTACTAATTGGCCACATAGTTGGAGCAGGATTCAATACAATTATAAATAATAGAACCTTCCAGTAGCATTTCTAATAGCATTTCTATCAGCATCCTTATTTTAAATATCATAGTACAGAACTTGCCTCCTTTCTCTAGTGTAAGCTTCAATACATATGAGTTTCTTTTCATTCTCCCGAAATCTTAATTTCCCTGGACTCTGAAGGGTCTCGGAACTTTTGAAGCAGCCCTTGATTCACAGCAGATGGTTTCTATGTTTCTGCTGTCATCAGGTCTTCTTGTGCTTTTTGTTTTTATTTTTCATTTGTTTCAAATCCTCCTAGATAACCCCCATTTATTTGCATATTTATTTATTTATTTATTTA
>NW_026647762.1:0-65159 GCF_950295315.1 Erinaceus europaeus
GGGGTCTCTCTCTCTCTTGAAAAAAAAACAAAAAAACAAGCAAACAAAAACACTCTAGTGTATTGACCTATCCACCCCACAGAAATCTCTTTAGAACTTTGTCAAACAATAAGAAGGTGTCATCAAAAATAAAGAGGGGAGTGCCTCTGAAATTATCATTTCAGTTTGTGAACTCTCAATGATTAAAATAACTTATGAGAAGCGCATATACACTGTTCCTGGAGACCTCTTTCTTTCTTTCTTTCTTTCTTTCTTTCTTTCTTTCTTTCCTTCCTTCCCTCCTTCCTTCCTTCCTTTCTTCTTTCCTTTCCTTTTTTCTTTCCTTCCTCCCTTCCTCCCTTCCATTCTTCCTTCCTTCTTTCTTTTTTTTCTTTCTATTTTATGTGATAGGATGAGAGAAACTGAGAGAAGAGGGGAAGACAGAGAGGGAGAGAGAAAGATAGACACCTACAGACCTGCTTCACTGCTGGTGAAGCCTCCCCCTTGCAAGTGGGGAGCGGAGCTCAAACCTGGGTCCTTGCACTTAACCAGGTGTGCCACCACTGGCAGGGGGGTATTAATTCATTCTCAGAACACTGCTCAATGCTGGCTTAAAGTTGTGGGGAGTGGGGAGTGGGGAGAAGAGATTTAAGCTAGAAATCTCTCGGAGCCTCAGGCTTGAAAGTCTTTTGCATTACCACTGTCCTATCTCCCAGGCCCCATAACTAAATGAAGCCTTACCTAACTTAAGCCACCGATCTTCCCTGAATTGTGTTCCCCTAGATTCAAATGTGAAATCCTAAGCTGCAATGGAACTATATTTGGAGATGGCAGAGTCTATAAAAATTACTTTGGGTTAAATAACATGATAAGGGTGGTATCCTGATTTAATGGGATTGGTATCCTTGGCAGAAGAAACACCATAGTTACTTTCTCTCCCTTCTCTTCCTCCTCCTCAGTTTCTCCCCAGCTCCCTCTCATCCCTGCCCCCATGTCAGAGAACAAAAGTCACTTGAGAATAGTTGTTTGCAAGCAAAAAAGAGAGTTCTCGCCAGAGACTGACCACAGGGGCATTCTGATCTTGGCCATCTCAGGCTTCAGATCTGTGAGGAAGTTACTTGTCATTGCTTATGTCACTTAGTCTGTGGTATTTTGTTATAGCAGCTCAAACAGGCTTTTAGCTGCCAAGCTCATATCTAATAGCTGCCCTTAAAAGAAAGGGCCTTTCTTTTACTAGTTTCTCAATAAACGAGATCACAGCACTGAAGCTTCCTTCAATACAGTGGGGGTTGGGCTCAAACCTGGGTTGCACACATGGCAAAGCAGCACATTATCTAAGTGAGCTACTTTGCCAGCCAACAATAACAACAACAACAAAAAAACCCCAAGTTTTTGCTGGCTCCATAAGTATAATTTTCTTAAAGATAGAGACAGAGGGAGCCAGGCAGTGGTGTACCTGGTTAAGTGCACACACAAAGACCTGGGTTCAAGCCCCTGGTCCTGCATATAGGGGGAAAGCTTCACATGAGTGAAGCAGTGCTGCAGGTGTCTCCCTCTCTAAACCCTTCCTTCTAAATTTCTCTATGTCCTATCAAATAAAATAATTAAAGTTAATAATTAAAATAAAGTTAATAATTAAAGTTTTTTATATATATAACAGAGGTAGAGAGAGAGTGAAAGAAACCATATTACTGAAGCTTCCTTCAATTCTGGGTTGGGGGGGCAGGGTAGGGCTCAAACCTGGGTAGCACACAAGGCAAAGCAGCACATTATCCAAGTGAGCTACTTCACGGACCTCAGGAGTGTGATTTTAAAGAAAGGAGTAGGGAGTCAGGCAGTAGCACAGTGGGTTAAGCGCACATCGTACAAAGCGCCAAGATGGAGTAGGAAACTGGTTCGAGCCCCTGGCTCCCCACCTGCAGGGGAGTCGTTTCACAGGTGGTGAAGCAGGTCTGCACCCGCTTTCTCTCCCCCTCTCTGTCTTCCCCTTCTCTCTCCATTTCTCTCTGTCCTATCCAACAACGACGACAATAACAACAAGAATAAAACAACAAGGGCAACAAAAGGGAATAAATAAATATTTTTTAGAAACCTAAAAATTAAAGAAAGGAGTGTATTCGTCAACATTCCTCTACCCTATCTGCCTAGAATGCAGATAGGCTGGTGGGAACTAGAACAGCCACCCTAGACTGCAAGGTGAAAGTCACACGTTGGTCATGAAAAGCAGTAACATCAAACAAGCCATTTCCCTATTCCAATAGGGCTCTCCTAACTGCCCTGAAGTGTTTGTGCTCAAACCACTGGAATCACTGCTATTCTAGTCTTTGTTTTGCAAACAGCCTGTCTCTAACATACTCTACCAGAAATCTAACCAGAGCCAAAGGCAACACCCAGGGATGTGTGCTTATCAGAATGTAATCTAAACTGCCATAATAAAGAGTGATTTAAATAAAGCAGAAGTTCACTTGTCTCTCAGATTAAACCTAGAGAGCTGGGTGGTGGTTTATCCCACCACTTTAGTGTACATGTTACCATGTGCAAGGATCTGAGTTCAAGGTCCTGATCTACACCTGCAGGGAGGAAGCTTCATGACTAGTGAAGCAGTGCTGCAGGTGTCTCTACTTTGCTGTGTCACTCTTTCTCTCTGTATCTTACCCTCTATAAAAAATTAAATTATCAACAAGACAACAAATAACCCCATCCAAAAGTGGGGGGAGGACATGGACAGAATATTCACCACAGACAGAGATCCAAAAGGCCAAGAAACACATGAAAAAATGCTCCAGGTCTCTGATTGTCAGAGAAATGCAAATCAAGACAACAATGAGATATCACTTCACTCCTGTGAGAATGTCATACATCAGAAAAGGTAACAGCAGCAAATGCTGGAGAGGGTGTGGGATGAAAGGAACCCTCCTACACTGCTGGTGGGAATGTAAATTGGTCCAACTTCTGTGGAGAACAGTCTGGAGAACTCTCAGAAGGCTAGAAATGGACCTACCCTATGACCCTGCAATTCCTCTCCTGGGGATATATCCTAAGGAACCCAACACATCCATCCAAAAAGATCTGTGTACACATATGTTCTTGGCAGCACAATTTGTAATAGCCAAAACCTGGAAGCAACCCAGGTGTCCAACAACAGATGAGTGGCTGAGCAAGTTGTGGTATATATACACAATGGAATACTACTCAGCTGTAAAAAATGGTGACTTCACCATTTTCAGCCCATCTTGGATGGACCTTGAAAAATTCATGTTAAGTGAAATAAGTCAGAAACAGACAGATGAATATGGGATGATCTCACTCTCAGGCAGAAGTTGAAAAACAAGATCAGAAAAGAAAACACAAGTAGAACCTGAAATGTCATTGGCATATCACACCAAAGTAAAAGACTCTGAGGTGGGTGGGTGGGGAGAATACAGGTCCATGAAGAATGATAAATGACATAGTGGGGGTTGTATTGTTAAATGGGAAACTGGGGAATGTTATGCATGTACAAACTATTGTATTTACTGTTGAATGTAAAACATTAATTTTCCACTAAAGAAATCAATTAAAAAATAAATTAAAATAAAAAATTAAACCTAGGGGTTGACCACTTGCACACCAGCTGTGTTACCATGTCCAAGGACCTGGGTTCAAACCCCCAACTCTACCTGCAAGGTGGAAGCTTCACAAGTGGTGTAGCAGTGCTACTGGTGTCTCTCTCCTTTTCTCTCCCCCCTTCTATCTCAGTTCTCTCTGTCTCTATCCAATATATAAACACCTAAAAAAAATTTAGCATGCTTCTATTTTTTAAAAAAATTGATGGGAGGGTTGGTGGGCGGTAGTACATCAGGATAAGCGCACGTAATGTAACCATCTCAAGGATCCCAGGCTTGAGCCTCTGGCTCCCTACCTACAGGGTGGGGGGCGAGCTTCACAGGCGGTGAAGCAGGTCTGCAGGTGTCTATCTTTCTCTTGTCCTCCCTATCTTCCCTTCCTATCTGAATTTCTCTATCCTATCCAACAACAGCAGCAACAGCAACAACAACAATAATAACAGCAACAACACCAATAAGAATGGGGGGAACGGGGAGTCAGGTGGTAGAGCAGTGGGTTAAGCCGAGCGGGTTAAGCGCAGGTAGCGCCAAGCGCAAAGACGGGCACAAGGATCCCAGTTCGAGTCCCCGGCTCCCCACCTGCAGAGGCGTCGCTCCAGAAGCGGTGAAGCAGGTCTGCAGGTGTCTTTCTCTCCCCCTCTCTGTCTTCCCCTCCTCTCTCCATTTCTCTTTGTCCTGTCCAACAACAATGACATCGGTAACAACTACAACAATAAAACAAGGGCAACAAAAGGAAATATATATATTTTTTTAAATCTTAAAAAAAAAAAAAAGATGGCTGCCAAGAGCAGTGGATTCACAGTGCAGGCACTGAGCCCTAGCAATAACCCTGGAGACCAAAAAACAAACAAAAAAACAATAGGAGGTGCAGGTGATGCCGCATTATGTTGAGCACATATGTTATCATGTGCAAGGCTCTATGTTCAAATCCCTGATCCCCACCTGCAAGGGGAAGCTCCAAGAGTGGTAAAGCAGGCTTGCAAGAGTCTTTCTCTCTTCCTTTCTATCTTCCCCTCCCCTCTCAATTTCTCTCCTACTTAATAAAAGGAGAGATGAAGAAAGGAAGAAAGAAAGAAAAAAAGAGAGAGAGAGAGAAAGAAAGGAAAAAATTAAAAGAAGAAAAAAAGAGCAGCCAGAAATGGTACATCTGTCATGTAGGCACCAAGCCCCAGTGATGACCCTGGTGGGAAAAACATACATAAATCAACCTAGGTACTTAGATGTGGAGTAAAGAAGGTTGATGTAGCAAAGGGACCATGGCTGGTGGGGCAGAGTAGCACAGCAGCATGACCAGTTTTTGTTTTTTCTGGACTGAGGGGGGGCCTGTTTAATGGTTTATAGTCAACAGTAAAATACAGTCATTTATATACGTGTAACATTTCTCGGTTTTCCACATAACAATTTTTAGATGTTTTTATTATCTTTATTTATTGATTGATTAGAGACAGCCAGCAATGGAGAGGGAAGAGGGAGATAGAGAGGGGAAAAAGACAGAGAAACACCTGCAACACTGCTTCACCACTTGCAAAGCTTTCCTTCTGCAGGAGGGGAGCAGGGGCTTGAACCCAAGTCCCTGAGCACTGTAACATATGTGCTCAACCAGGTGCACCACCACCTGCCCCCTCCACATAGCAATTCAACCCCGTCTAGGTCCTCCTCTGCCATCATGTTCCAAGACCTGAACCACCCACCCCCACCACCACCCCAAAGTCTTTTACTTTGGTGCAATACACTAAACCCAGTCCAAGTTATGCTTTGTGTTTTCTTATTTTTCAACTTCTTTTTTTTATTATTAGTGATTTAATAATGATCAACAAGATTATGGGATAAGAGGGGTACAATTCACATAATTACTACCACCACAGTGCCATATTCCCTCCCCTCCATTGGAATATTCTTTATTCTTTATCCCTCTGGGAGTTTGGACCAACGATCTCTCTGGGGCACAGAAAGTCGGATATCTGACTTCCATAATTACTTCTATGCTGGACATAAGCATTGACAGGTCAATCCATACTCCCAGCCTGTCTCTGCCTTTCTCTAGTGGGGAAGGGCTCTGAGAAGGTGGAGTTCCAGGACACATGGTAAGGTAGTCTGCCCTGGGAAGGCAGGTTGGCATTATGGTAGTATTTTTCAACTTCTATGAGTGAGATCATCCCATATTCACCCTTCTCTTTCTGACTTATCTCACTTAACATGATTCCTTCATGCTCCATCCAAGATGAGATGAAGAAAGTGAAATCACCGTTTTTAATAGCTGAGTAATATATATATATATATATATATCACAACTTACTCAGCCACTAATTTTTTGTTGGACATCTGGGTTGCTTCCAGGTTTTGGCTATTACAAATTGTGCTGCTATGAACATAGGTATACACAAATCTTTTTGGTTGGTTGTTTTTGGTTCCTTAGGATATATCCCAGAAGAGGAATTGCAAGGTCATAGGGAAGGTTCAGGACCTCCATTTTATTTCATCCTGTGTTTCTGTCAAGTCATGAGAATTGTTTTGGGGCCGGGTGGTGCTGCACCTCTTTAAGCACTCACATTACAGTGTGCAAGGGTGCAGGTTCAAGCCCCTGGTCCCCACCTGTAGAGTAAAGCTTCTGGAGTGGTGAAGCAGGGATGCAGGTGTTTCTCTGTCTCTTTCCCTCTCTATCTTCTCTCTCCCTACTCAATTTCTCTCTGTCTCTATCCAATAATAAATAAATAAATAATATTTTTAAAATAATTGTCAGAAGTTGAGTGGTAGCACAGCGGATTAAGTGCACGTGGCACAAAGTGCAAGGACTGGAGTAAGGATCCTGGTTCGAGCCCCGGACTCCCCACCTACAGGGGAGTCGCTTCACAGGCAGTGAAGCAGGTCTGCAGGTGTCTGTCTTTCTCTCCCTCTCTCTGTCTTCCCCTCCTCTCTCCATTTCTCTCTGTCCTATCCAACAACAACAATAAAACAAGGGCAACAAAAATAAATAAATAAATAAATATTTTTTTAAAAAAGAATTGTCTTTATCTGCATGCATGAAAAAGGTCTCCGTTGAGTTGGCATTATAGTCCCAGGGGAGCAGAATTGAAGAATAAATAGGAGGTGCATAAGGAAGTGGAAATTCAGTGAACTCTTGACTCATATTCTGTCTACAAAAACCTGATTGGAGACTAGGAAATGTGGTCTGTACTCTGTCTACCATGTGCACAGCTAGAACTCTGATACTATACAAGAACAGGTGGACCTTGTGGTCCAGGAGGTGGTGCAGTGGTAAAGCTTTGGACTCTCAAGCATGAGGTTGTGAGTTCAATCCCCGGCAGCACATGTGCCAGAGTGATGTCTGGTTCTTTCTCACCTATCTTTCTCATAAATAAATAAAATCTTAAAAGAAAATAAGAAGAACAGGTGGACCTAGGGAAACAGCAAGCAGTGAGCAAAAGGTCAGCTTTGATGGGAAGCTGCCCACTAGTTTTCCACATTTGCTGCAAACCAAGGTGCACAGAGAAAGGGGTGGGTCAACAGAGTCAGTCCACTGTCACAGTTCTCATGAGGGCTAGCCTAGTGTGAAAAGACCATGACCTTAGAGGCTGGGGCTGAAGACCCTAGATCTATATCCTCCTCCACAGCACCCAGGTAGGATTTTTGGTAGACCCAGGTGACCCTGGCTTGTCTATCTTTTTGTATTATTAAAAAGTCTGGGGAAGGGGGCAGTAGTGCAGCAGGTTAAGCGCACATAGTACAAAGCACAAGGACACTTATTTGAGCCCCTGGCTCCCCACCTGCATGGAGATTCGCTTCACAGGTGGTGAAGTAGGTCTGCAGGTATCTTTCTCTCCACCTCTCTGTCTTCTCCTCAATTTCTCTCTGTCCTCTCAAACAATAACAATAGCAATAACAACAACAAGGGCAATAACAATGGGAAAAATGGCCTCCAGGAGCAGTGGATTCATAGTGCAGACACTGAGCCTCAATGATAACCCTGGAGGGAAAAAAAAGTCTGGGCTGGGTAGCATGGGATGTAGAGCAACGGGTACAGCATCAGGCGCAATACCCATCATCATGTGTGTCATTATGTTCTGGTTGTCTCTCCTCCACTTGTTAAGTAATAAAGTTTCTGGAAAAAGAACGTCAGGGGGTAGGTGGTAGCACACTGGGTTAAGTGCACATAGTATGAAGTGCAAGGACAGGCAAAGGGATCCCAGCTTGAGGCCCCAGCTCCCCACCTGCATGGGGATCACTTCACAAGCGGTGAAGCAGATCTGCAGGTGTCTTTCTCTCCCGCTCTCTATCGTCCCCTCCCCTCTCAATTTCTCTATGTCCTATTCAACAACAACAAAAAAGGGAAAAAATGTCCTGCAGGAGCAGTAGATTCAAAGTGCAAGCACCGAGCACCATCAATAATAACCATGGAGGCAAAAAAAAAAGTCTGGGTCAGCCACCAATGTGTCCTGGAGCCCTGATTCCCCAGACCCCCACCCCACCAGGGAAAGAGAGAGACAGGCTGTGAGTATGGATCGACCTGCCAATGCCCATGTTCAGTGGAGAAGCAATTACAGAAGCCAGACCTTCCACCTTCTGCAACCCACAATGACCCTGGCTCTATACTCCCAGAGAGATAAAGAATAGGAAAGCTATTAGGGGATGGCATGGGATATGGGGATATGGAGTTCTGGTGGTGGGAATTGTGTGGAGTTATACCCCTCTTATCCTATGTTTTTCATCAATGTTTCCTTTTTATAAATAAAAAAAAAGTCTGGGTCAGGAAGATAGCATAATAGTCATGCCTGAGGTTCCAAAACTAAAGAAATAGTCTGGAGGCCGGGTGGTGGCACACCTGGTTGAGCGCATGTGTTACAATGCCCAAGGAGCTGGCTGGGTTCAAGCCCCTGGCCCTCACTTGCAGGGACACAACCAAAGTTTCACAAGTGGTGAAGTACTGCAGGTCTCTTTCTCTCTCTCTCTCTCTCTCTCTCTCTCTCTCCTTCCTCTTCAATTTTTGGCTGTCTCTATCCAATAAATAAATAAATAAATATAATTTAAAAAATTAAAATAAAAAGAAAAAATAGTCTGACAGAATCAACAAAATAGCTCACTTGGATAGTATGTTTCTTTGCCATGTGTGCAATCCAAGTTCAGGCTGTGGTCTCCTTCACTTTTTCTACCTCTCTACCTTCTGTTAGTTTTTTTTAAAAAAATGTTGGGGAGTTCAAATTTTGTTTGTGCTCCAGGTGAAAGGAAGGTGATACACAATACCTAACAATACTCTGCTTCCTTTTGTCCAGATTTCTTCTCAATTAAGAGCTTTTTTAAATTTTAAATATTTATTTATTTGCCTTTGTTGTAGTAATTATTGTTGTCGTAGTTATTGATGTTGTCGTTGCTGGACAGGACAGAGAGAAATGGAGAGAGGAGGGGAAGACAGAGGGGGGAGAGAAAGAAAAACACCTGCAGACCTGCTTCACCACCTGTGAAGCGACTCCCCTGCAGGTGGGGAGCCGGGGGCTGGAACCGGCATCCTTAAGCGTGTCCTTGCGCTTTAAGAGCTTCTTTTAAAAATTTTTTTTGATATTTATTTATTTATTCATTCCCTTTTGTTGCCCTTGTTGTTTTATTGTTGTAGTTATTATTGTTGTTGTTATTGATGTAGTCATTGTTGGATAGGACAGAGAGAAATGGAGAGAGGAGGGGAAGACAGGGGGTGAGAGAAAGAGAGACACCTGCAGACCTGCTTCACCGCCTGTGAAATGACTCCCCTGTAGGTGGGGATCCGGGGGCTCAAACCGGAATCCTTACACCAGTCCTTGTGCTTTGCCCCACCTGTGCTTAACCCGCTGCGCTACCACCCAACTTCCAATTAAGAGCTTCTAATACCTATTTCCAGTAGCTTCCAACTCCAAAAAGAATAAATAAGTGACCTGAAAGGTTATGTAGTAGCTAGAGCACCAGACTTATAAGCATGGTGCCCCAAGTTCCATCCTCAGCATTGCATATGCCAGAGTGATTATTGTTATTATTATTATTACTATTTACTAGAGCACTGCTCAGCTCTGAATTATGATGGTGCTGGGGACTAAACTTAGGACCTCTGGTGCCTCAGGCAGGAAAACCTTTTTGCATAACCATTATACTGTCTCTCCAGCCCTCTCATTGTCATTTTTTTTTAAAGAATAAACCAGTATCCCACATTCCATAGCTCACTCTCTATTTACAGTCTTTTTTTAAAAAAATTTTTTTAATGTTTTTATTATATTTATTTTCCCTCTTGTTGCCCTTGTTTTTATTGTTGCTGTTGTTATTGATGTTGTCATTGTTGGATGGGACAGAGAGAAATGGAGAGAAGAGGGGAAGACAGAGAGGGGGAGAGAAAGACAGACACCTCCAGACCTGCTTCACCGCCTGTGAAGCAACAGCCCTGCAGGTGGGGAGCCAGGGGCTCGAACCAGGATCCTTTCACCCGGTAATTGCACTTTGCTGTTCTACCGCCTGACTCCCTACAGTAGAGAGAGATAATGCTCACAGTCAAGTTCAGAATCTCACAGCTAAAAGTGACTGGTAGGAGAGTGATGTGCAGAGAAGACAGGCAAGGCACAGCAGTGTACCCTCCATTTGACTCCTTGCCCTGCGTGGACACTTACACATGTATTTCATTAATATCTTGAGACTTGCCACACTCGACCCTCTATAGCAACTGTCAGGCTAAGTACAATTTTCAGCTCCCAGCTTTGGAAACTTGTGTGACCTGTCCTGGTTTACTGCCTACAGTGTGGTTTTAAATGAGGATTCAGTACTTACTATTCAACAAGATGGTGCCTATTTGGGCCTTATCATTGAGATCTATCACTGACTTCCACTAACAGCATCTTCATTTCTTTCTCTGAGGTTTGCTCTGATATCCTGCTTCACCTGTGCACAGACTCAGGCAATGCCAGGGAATTATAGTCCTGTGGGCTGGGGAGATAGCACAATGGTTATTTAAAGACTTGCATGCCTGAAACATCAAATGTACCAGGTTCAGTTCCCGGAACCACCATAAACCAGAGCTGAGCAGTGAAATAAAGTCCCTATAAATTACCCGCAACAGGTGACTGTGTGGAATGCATGTATAAATACCCTAGGTCCTTTCTCCACCCAGATGATAGCAGTACTGATCCTGGGCTCCTCAGTGAGGCAGATATCCAAAACATGGTTATGACACAGGTTCTACCTTACAGGTGATGAAGCTGGAAATATTTCTAATATCTCTGTTAGAGTAGTTCTCCAAACTTCAAACCAACCGCCCCCAAGTCCCAGGCCCACCCCTTTGCATTGTGCCTTCCCAAATCCTTTGTCCTCTGGTCACTTGCCTCTTGCTGGTCCCTCTCCTTCATCACCTTCCTCTCCATTCTTTTCAAAGTTCTTATCTTCCAGCAAGCTCTCTCAGCCCTTCAGGTACCTCCACGAATTTTCTACCTTCCCATAGAAAATTTCTTCTTTTTTCTCTTTCCTCTCTCTCTCTCTCTTTCTTTCCTAAGATTTATTTTTGGAAGGGGCCAGGTGGTGGCACACCGGGATAAGCGCAGCAGGTTAAGTGCACATAGTGCAAAGTGAAAGGACCCACACAAGGATCCCAGTTCAAGCCCCCAGCTCCCCACCTGCAGGGGGAGTCATTTCACAAGTGATGAAGCAGGTCTGCAGGTGTCTGTCTCTCTCTCTCTATCTCTCCCTCCTCTCTCAATTTCTCTCTGTCCTATCCAATAAAAAAAAAATGGTCACCAGGAGCAGTGTGGGAACCCTGGAGGCAAAAAACGATTTCTGGGGCCGGATAATGGATTATGGTTGAGTGCACACCTTAGAGTGCACAGGAACCCAGGTTTGAGCACCCAGTTCCCACCTACAGGGAGAAAGCTTTGCGAGTGGTAAAGAGTGCTGCAGGTGTCCCTCTGTCTCTCTTCCTCTCTATCTCTCCCCTTCCCTCTAGATTTCTACATTTCTGGCTGTCTCTATCCAATAAATAAATAAAGATTAAAAGAACTAAAAAAGAGGTATTTAAAAAAATAATTTTGTTAGTGATTATAAACTGATTCAACTGGTAGACTACTGGGTTTGGAAGCCTGAGGATTCCAGTTCAGTCTCCAGCACTATATGTACTACTAACAGAATGTGCTCTGGCTCCTCTTCTCTCTCTCTCTCTCTCTCTCTCTCTCTCTCTCTCGCTCTCTTTTCCACTCTCTCTCTCTCTCATACAATAAATAAAATAAATCGGTTTTTTAAAAAAAGATCACAACCTAACCAACGCAATGATTGCCACCTCAACATGCTTCACTTCAGACTGTGTCCAGAGACTTCACGTGTGGAATGACAACCCTTCAGCTTCATTACTCGGGTGAGACCTTTCCTTTTATAGTATACTCTAATTTCATCTCAGGTGGTTCACTTTCTAACAAAGTCCCAAAACCTAGATATACACCAGTTTTGTGAGAGAGAGCATATCTTCACACATATCTATAAACTACTGCAAAATATATACCTGAAAGCAGAAGTACACTAGAGTTTGCAGTGAGCACCTCCCTAACACTTCCTCTCCACTATTCCGAGCTTTGGGTCCATGATTGCTCAACAATTTGTTTGGCTTCATATGTTAACTCTCTTTTCAGTCACAAGGTTCCAGATGCCATCAGGATGCTGGCCAGGCTTCCCTGGATTGAAGACCCCACCAATGTGTCCTGGAGCTCAGCTTCCCCAGAGACACACCCTACTAGGGAAAGAGAGAGGAAGACTGGGAGTATGGACCGACCAGTCAACGCCCATGTTCAGCGGGGAAGCAATTACAGAAGCCAGACCTTCTACCTTCTGCAACCCACAATGACCCTGGGTCCATGCTCCCAGAGGGATGGAGAATGGGAAAGCTATCAGGGAAGGGGGTGGGATATGGAGATTGGGTGGTGGGAATTGTGTGGAGTTGTACCCCTCCTACCCTATGGTTTTGTTAATTAATCCTTTCTTAAATTAAAAAAAAAAAAAGATTTTAGGTGGTCAGGGAGGTGGCACAGTGGATAAAGCATCGAACTCTAAAGCATGAGGTCCTGAGTTCAATCCCCGGCAGCACATGTACCAGAGTCATGTCTGGCTCTTTCTCTCTCCTCCCATGTTTCTCATTAATAAATAAATAAAATCTTTTTTTAAAACAATGAACCCACCTTCTCTGACCCATCTTGGACAGAGCTAGAAGGAATTATGTTAAGTGAACTAAGTCAGAAAGATAAAGATGAGTATGGGATGATCCCACTCATCAACAGAAGCTGACTAAGAAGATCTGAAAGGGAAACTAAAAGCAGGACCTGATCAAATTGTAAGTAGGGCACCAAAGTAAAAACCCAGTGGTGAGGGGTAGGCATGTAGCTTCCTGGGCCAGTGGGGGGTGGGAATGGGCGGGAGGGATGGGTCACAGTCCTTTGGTGGTGGGAATGGTGTTTATGTACACTCCTAGCAAAATGTAGATATATAAATCAGTAGCTAATTAATATGAGAGGGGGAAATCAATTGTATGTCTCAAAGTTTCTCAAAAGACAAACTGAATCGTTTTAATATATAGGCTATGTATTTGATATGTGGACTCTCTCAAAAGCCTAGACCAAGTAGATTAGAAGCTTCCAATAGCACAGCTATATACAAGATACTGGGTACTGTCCAGCAAACCATAACAAAGGGACTTTTCAAAGTTAACACAATTAACAAATAATGTGATGATAATATTAACTATTGATTGTCTTTTTGAACCCTAAGACAGCAGGAACCTCACATCTTCACTATAGAGCCCCTACTTCCCCCAGTCCTGGAACCGTTGGATAGGGCCCACTTTCCCGTATGCATCTCCCAATCCAAACCAAATAACATTGCATCTGCCGATCACAACCTTACCAAAGCAACGATTGCTACCTCAACATGCTTCACCTCAGAATGTATCTAGAGACTTCACGTGTGGAATGACAACCCTTCAGCTTCATTACTCGGGTGAGACCTTTCCTTTAATAGTACACTCTAATTTCATCTCAGGTAGTTCACTTTCCAACAAAGTCCCATAACCTAGATATACACCAGTTTCTGTGAGAGAGAGCTTATGTGCACACGTATCCATAAACTACTGCAAAATATATACCTGAAAGCAGGACTACACTAGAGTTTGCAGTGAGTACCTCCCTAACACTTCCTCTCCACTATTCCAAGCTTGGGATCCATGATTGCTCAACAAATTGTTTGGCTTCATATGTTAACTCTCTTTTCAATCACCAGGTTCCAGATGCCACCAGGATGCTGGCTAGGCTTCCCTGGATTGAAGACCCCACCAATGTGTCCTGGAACTCAGCTTCCCCAAAGTCACACCCTACTAGGGAAAGAGAGAGGCAGACTGGGGGTATGGACCGACCAGTCAACGCCCATGTTCAGCGGGGAAGCAATTACAGAAGCCAGACCTTCTACCTTCTGCAACCCTCAACGACCCTGGGTCCATGCTCCCAGAGGGATAGAGAATGGGAAAGCTACCATGGGAGGGGGTGGGTTATGGGGATTGGGTGTTGAGAATTGTGTGGAGTTGTACCCCTCCTACCTTATGCTTTTGTTCACTAATCCTTTCTTAAATAAAAAATTAAAAAAAAAAAAAGATTTTAGGGGGGCCGGGTGGTGGCACACCTGGTTGAGTGCACATGTTATAACGTGCAAGGACTGGGTTTCAAGCCCCTAGTCCCCACCTGCAGGGGGAAAGCTTTGCGAGTGGTGAAGCTGTGCTGCAGATGTCCCTCTGTCTCTCTCCCTTTTTTATCACCCCCCTTCCCTCTTGATTTCCTGCTGTCTCTATCCAATAAATATAGATAATAATAAAAAAGTTTTTAAAAGATGACTTAAAAAAAAGAAGTACAAATTTTTAAAAATTAGGTACCAAACATCATTCTAGTACATGTACTGCCAAGGGTTGAACTCTGTATCTCACATACTTGAGAGTTCAATGCTTTATCCACTGCGCCACCTTCTGGATCACAATAAAATAAATCTTTAAACACACACACACACACACACACACACACACACACACACACGAGTGAACAAAATCGACAAACCTTTAGCCAGACTCACAAAACAAAAAAGGGAGAAGACCCAAATAAATCAATACTAAATGAAAGAGGCGATATCACAACAGACACTGAAGAAATTCAACATATCATGCAAGGCTTCTATGAAAAACTATATGCCACCAAGCTAGAGAACCTGGAAGAAATGAACAATTTCTTAGATACTTACAAACTTCCAAAATTAAATAAAGAGGAACTAGATAATATGATCAGGCCCATCATAGCTAATGAAATTGAAACAGTTATCAAAAACCTTCCCAAGAATAAAAGTCCTGAACCAGATGGTTTTACAAATGAATTCTATAAAACCTTCAAAAAAGAACTAATACCTGTAATTTTAAGTCTTCCAGAAGATTGAAGACACTGGAATACTCCCTTCCAGCTTCTATGAAGCCAACAACACCCTGATACCAAAAGCAGACAGGGTCACAACCAAAAAAGAAAACTAAAGGCCAATATCTCTGATGAACACAGATGATAAAATACTAAACAAAATTCTAGCCAACTGGTTACGGCAGTAAATTAAAAAGATTGTTCATAATGACCAAGTGGGGTTTATTCCGGGGATGTAAGGTTGGTTTAATATACATAAATCAATCAACGTGATCCACCACATCAATAAAAGCAAGACCAAAAACCACATGGTCATATCAATAGATGCAGAGAAAGCCTTTGACAAAATACAACATCCCTTTAGGATCAAAACACTACAAAAAATGGGAATAGATGGAAAATTCCTCAAGATAGTGGAGTCTATATATACCAAAACTACCGCCAACATCATACTCAATGGTGAAAATCTGGAAGCATTTCCACTCAGACCAGGTACTAGTCAGGGCTGCCCACTATCACCATTACTATTCAACATAGTGTTGGAAGTTCTTGCCATAGCAATCAGGCAGGAACAAGGAATTAAAGGGATACAGATTGGAAGAGAAGAAGTCAAACTCTCCCTATTTGCAGATGACATGATAGTATACATAGAAAAACCTAAGGAATCCAGCAAGAAGCTTTTAGAAATCATCAGGCAATACAGTAAGGTGTCAGGCTACAAAATTAACATTCAAAAGTCAGTAGCATTCCTCTATGCAAACACTAAGTTAGAAGGAGATGAAAACCAGAAATCAATTCCTTTTACTATAGCAACAAAACTAATAAAATATCTAGGAGTAAACATAACCAAAGAAGTGAAAGACTTGTATACTGAAAATTATGAGTCACCACTCAAGGAAATTGAAAAAGACACAAAGAAGTGGAAAGATATTCCATGTTCATGGGTTGGAAGAATTAACATCATCAAAATGAATATACTACCCAGAGCCATATACAATTTTAATGCTATCCCCATCAAGATTCCAACCACATTTTTAGGAGAATAGAGCAAATGCTACAAATGTTTCTCTGGAACCAGAAAAGACCTAGAATTGCCAAAACAATGTTGAGAAGAAATAACGAAACTGGAGGCATCACACTCCCAGATCTCAAATTGTATGATAGGGCCATTGTCATCAAAACTGCTTGGTACTGGAACATGAATAGACATACTGGCCAGTGGAATAGAATTGAGAGTCCAGAAGTGAACCCCCACACCTATGGACATCTAATATTTGACAAAGGTGCCCAGACTATTAAATGGGGAAAGCAGAGTCTCTTCAACAAATGATGTTGGAAACAATGGGTTAAAACATGCAGAATAGGGAGTTGGGCGGTGGGGCAGTGGGTTAAGCGCAAGTGGCGCAAAGCGCAGGGACCGGCGTAAGGATCCCGGTTGGAGCCCCCGGCTCCCCACCTGCAGGGGAGTCGCTTCACGGGTGGTGAAGCAGGTCTGCAGGTGTCTACCTTTCTCTCCCCTCTCTCTCTGTCTTCCCCTCCTCTCTCCATTTCTCTCTGTCCTATCCAACAACAAAGCAACGTCAACAATGGCAATAATAACCGCAACGAGGCTGCAACAACTAGGGCAACAAAAAGGGGGAAAAATGGCCTCCAGGAGCGGTGGATTCCTGGTGCAGGCACTGAGCCCAGCAATAACCCTGGAGGAAAAAAAAACAAAAACATGCAGAATAATGAAACTGAACCACTGTATTTCACCAAATACAAAAGTAAATTCCAAGTGGCTCAGGGACTTGAATGTTAGACCAGAAACTATCAGATACTTAGAGGAAAATATTGGCAGAACTCTTTTCCACATAAATTTTAAAGACATCTTCAATGAAATTAATCCAATTATAAAGAAGACTAAGGCAAGCATAAACCTATGGGACTACATCAAATTAAAAAGCTTCTGCACAGCAAAAGATACTACTACCCAAACCAAGAGACGCCTCACAGAATGGGAGATCTTTACATGCCATACATCAAGCAAGAGTTTAATAACCAAAATATATAAAGAGCTTGCCAAACTCAACAACAAGGAAACAAATAGCCCCATTCAAAAATGGGGAGAGGACATGGACAGAATATTCACCACAGAAGAGATCCAAAAGGCCAAGAAACACATGGAAAAATGCTCCAAGTCTTTGATTGGCAGAGAAATGCAAATAAAGACAACAATGAGATACCACTTCACTCCTGTGAGAATGTCATACATCAGAAAAGGTAACAGCAGCAAATGCTGGAGAGGGTGTGGGGTGAAAGGAACCCTCCTACACTCTGGTGGGAATGTCAATTGGTTCAACCTCTATGGAGAGCAGTCTGGAGAACTCTCAGAAGGCTAGAAATGAACCTACCCTATGATCCTGCAATTCCTCTCTTGGGGATATATCCTAAGGAACCCAACACACTCATCCAAAAAGATCTGTGTACACATATGTTCTTGGCAGCACAATTTGTAATAGCCAAAACCTGGAAGCAACCCAAGTGTCCAACAACAGATGAGTGGCTGAGCAAGTTGTGGTCTATATACACAATGGAATACTACTCAACTATTAAAAACGGTGACTTCAGGAGTCCAGTGATAACGCAGCAGGTTAAGTACACGTGTCCCAAAGCGCAAGGACCCGCTGAAGGATCCTAGTTGAGCCCCCGGCTCCCCATCTGCAGGGAAGTGTCTTCACAGGCTGTGAAGCAGGTCAGCAGGTGTCTATCTTTCTCTCTCCCTCTCTGTCTTCCCCTCCTCTCTCCATTTCTCTCTGTCCTATCTAACAATGAAGACATCAATAACAACAACAATAATAACTACAACAATAAAACAATAAGGGCAACAAAAGGGAAAATAAATAAATAAAATATTTTTTTAAATTTGAAAAAAAATGGTGACTTCACCATTTTCAGCCAATCTTGAATGGAGCTTGAAATCATCATGTTAAGTGAAATAAGTCAGAAACAGAAGGATGAATATGGGATGATCTCACTCTCAGGCAGAAGTTTAAAAACAAGATCGGAAGAGAAAACACAAGTAGAACCTGAAATGGAATTGGCATATTGCACCAAAGTAAAAGACTCTGGGGTGGGTGGGGGTGAGGAGAATACCAGTCTAAAAGGGATGACAGAGGACCTAGTGGGGGATGTATTGTTATATGGAAAACTGGGAAATGTTATGTATGTAGAAAACATTGTATTTACTGTCAAATGTAAAACAAATTCCCCAATAAAGAAATTAAACACATATACACGCGCGCGCACACACACACACATTTATTTATTTTTTTATTTCTTTATTGGGGAATTAATGATCTACATTCAACAGTAAATACAATAGTTTGTACATGCATAACATTCCCCAGTTTCCCATATAACAATACAGCCCCCACTATGTCATTTATCGTCCTTCATGGACCTGTAGTCTCCCCACCCACCCACTCCCACCCCAGAGTCTTTTACTTTGGTGCAATATGCCAATTACATTTCAGGTTCTACTTGACACACACACATTTATTTAGAAAGCAAGAGAGGGGAGAGAGTTAGAGCACCACTCTGGCATATGTTGTACCAAGGATTGAACTTGGAAACTTATTCATGGAAGTCCTGTGCTCTATCCACTATGCTGCCTATTTCTTTGCTTTGCTTTTCTTTCTTTCTATTCTTTTCTTTCTTCTTCTTCTTTTTTTTTTAAATAAAATAATCTTATCTACTCCCTCTGACACAGGTTACTGTTAGGGCACAAGTACATACACCACCCCCATCCTATCAGGTACTGACTTAATTACTTTGAATTGATTGCCCAATACTGACCTTAAAAGACCAGCCCTGGGAATTGGGTGGTGGCACAGCGGGTTAAGCGCAGGTGGCGCACCTGCAGGGGAGTCGCTTCACAAGCGGTGAAGCATGTCTGCAGGTGTCTGTCTTTCTCTCCCCCTCTCTGTATTACCCTCCTCTCTCCATTTCTTTCTGCCCTATCCAACAACGACATCAATAACCACAACAATGTTAAACAACAAGGGAAACAAAAGGGAAAATTAATTTTTAAAAAAATTAAAAAAGAAAACAGCCCTCTGCATTAATCACTCTTAGGAGACTCAGAAAAGGGTTATAAACACCCAGCTCCTGCCCTCCCTCTGCAGGCTCCTTCAGACCCCTGGTACCCAGAGGCCACTCCTCAGGTCAGACTCTGAGTCAGCATTGAGCCTCCTCTCCTCGCCCGTTCACTGCACAGTTTACAAGAATTTAGGAAAACATAAAGGCTAGAGATGTGGGTGGCCTGTCAAGAAGCAAACCACCTGGCAGTGACCTCTATAAGGGAGGGCCACATCTCCTGCAGATAGAAATTCAGCCCCTAGGCGCAGCCAGGCCAGGGGTATGCCGGTGTATCCATTGGCCCATGCGCGTCCCAGTGCCTGCCTCACTCCCTTCCATTCCTCTTTTTCTTTTTCTTTTTCTCCCTTTTTTGTTCTTCTCTCTTTTCCTTTCTTTTACCAGAGCAGTGTTCAGCTCCTGCTTATGCTGGTGCTGGGGATTGAATGTGGGAGCTCAGAGCCTTGAGCATAAAAGTCATTTTGCATAACCATTATACTGTTTCCTTATAGTCCATCCCCTTCCCCCTTTATCTTGCCTCCAGGGTTATTGCTGGGGCTCAGTGCCTGCACCACAAATCCACTCCTCCTGGAGGCTCCCCCCCAATTTTTGTTGCCCTTATTGTTTCATCATTGTTGTGGTTATTGTTGTTCTTATTAATATTGTTGTTGTTGGATAGGACAGAGAGAAATAGAGAGAGGAGGGAAAGACAAAGAGGGGAAAAGAAAGATGGACACCTGCAGACCTGCTTCACTGCCTGTGAAGCGACTCTCCTGCAGGAGGGGAGCTGGGGCTCGAACCAAGATCCTTATGCTGGTCCTTGCACTTTGAGCCATGTGCCCTTAACTCGCTGCGCTACCGCCTGACCCCCCCCCCCCGTTTTGTTAATTGTGGAGAAAAAGAGAGAGAGAGAGAGAGAGAGAGGAGCTGGCCACAACATGAAAGCTTCATTCAGTTCAGTGGGGGACAGGCTCTAACCTGCGTTGCTCACACAGCAAAGCAGCACACTGTCCAAGTGAGCTATTTTTGTCAGCTCTTCTATTCCAGTCTTCAGGTGTCTCTATAGTCTGGGGGTGGAGAGTGAGGGTTGGGGGGGGTTCATGCCAACCCCCCATTCTTGGCACCTATGGAGAGGTGGCCCTGTGTAACCCAAGCAAGTCAGTGAGGACCATGGTTCATGTGCTCAGGAGTCAGCTGGAAAAGGCAAAAGGAAGAGAGATGATCTCTGGCTGTAACCTCTCTGGTTCCCTCCCTTACCAGCTCCACTTCTGCAGCAGGACTTTAGTTTTGGTGGGAAGGAAACCCAACTACCATTCCCCTCTCCAGTCATTCATAATGCCTCCATTATAAAACCCTCCTTCCACAATTCTTTTTTTTTTCCAAAGCATTGCTCAGCTCTAATTTATAGAGGTGCTGAGGAGTGAACCTGGGTCCTGGGTGTCTCCGGCACCAGAGTCTTTTTCTTTTTCCTTTTGTTGCCCTTGTTGTTTCATTGTTGTTGTAGTTACTGTTGTTATTGATGATGTCGTTGTTGTTAAATAGGACAGAGAGAAATGGAGAGGGGGAAAGATAGACAGCATCAGACCTGCTTCATTGCCTGTGAAATGATTCTCCTGAGGTGGGGAGCCACGGGCTTGAACCTGGATCCTTAAGCTGGTCTTTGCACTTCGTGCCACATGTGCTTAACCTGCTGCACTACCTCCCAACCCCCACATAAGAGTCTTTTTACATAACCCTTATGTTATCTCACCAGCCCCCCTCCACAATTATCTCCTTACCCCCAGGAAATCTGAAAATGATCAGATTCCTTCCCTGTTCTGAGCACCATCTCCCTTCCAATCAGAGAACAGCCCTAGACTTTAATGAGGGGATAAACTCCTGCCTCCTCTCCCTTGCCCTGTACTGCTAAGGAGCAAATAGAAAGCCATATAATCATGTCTTGCTTTCCTGTCAGACTCAAACAAAAGATCATAATTCAACAGAATTCCGCCTGCACCAGTTTGATGCCAACCCTAGTGAGGTGGAAAGAATTCAAGCCTTGAGGGGAGACAGCCTGGAGACTCTGGCTCAACAAGGCAAATATTTTAGCTGTTTCATAACTTTACTCACCCTATTTCGTCACTTGTCACACATGGAGTCAACAGCAAAATATTCCCCTCAAAGTTGCCTTTGAGAGTTAGATTATCAGGATTGGGTGGTGGCAAGCCTGGCTAAGTGTGCATGTGACAACATGCAAGGACCTGGGTTCAATCTCTGAGTGGTCCCCACCTGCAGGAGGAAAGCTTTGCAAGTGCTGAAACAGTGCTGCTGGTGTCTCTCGGTCTCTCTCCCTCTCTACCTCCCCTTCCCTCTTGGTTTCTAGCTATGGCTATACAGTAAATAAATAGAGATAATAAACAAATTATTAAAAGAAAAAAAGAATTAAATGATTGTTGGGATCTGCCCATGTTATGGTAAACATAACAAAGTTTGCCATCTTTAGCCATGTTTCAGTGTATAAAGTCAAATTCACTTAATTAAATGAAAATTAAAGGATCTACTGCCTTATAGCTGTAAATGCGTTATGTACAAAGAGGTGCACTGCTGCATTCATTGCTACCAAGAGCAAATAAATATTAACTCATCTCTAAAAGCTTGAGACTTATCTGTAGGTATGAAGTGGAATGTTTCAAGATACTTCCACGATATTATGTATACTTTACATCAAGTAGACATTCAAAACTGTGTATGGGCTACCATAGTTTATGCAATAAATATTGAATACTATAATATATATATATATATATATATATATATTACCTGTCTGTGATTTCCCTTGATAGCAATACCAGAAACCAGACAAGAGAGTTGCCTCTGGGGAGACCTGGGGCTGGATAATGGGATGTAGGCAAGAAGAGAATTTTAAAAAATTTCTTTATTGGGGGATTAATGTTTTACAGTCAACAGTAAATACAACAGTCTGTACATTCATAACATTTCTCAGTTTTCCACACACAACAAAACAATCCCCACTAGGTCCTCTGTCATCCTTTTCCAGGACCTGTACTCTCCCCCCACGCACCCACCCACCCCAGAGTCTTTTACCTTGGTGCAATACACAAACTCCAGTCCAAGTTCTGCTTAGTGTTTTCTCTTCTGATCTTGTTTTTCAATTTCTGCCTGAGAGTGAGATCATCCCATAGCCATCCTTCTGTTTCTGACTTATTTCACTTAACATGCTTTCTTCAAGCTCCATCCAAGATGAGCTAAAAAATGATGAAATGACCATTTTAATAGCTGAGTAGTATTCCATTGTGTATATAGACCACAACCTGCTCAGCCACTCATCTGTTGTTGGACACCTGGGTTGCTTCCAGGTTTGGCTATTACACATTGTGCTGCCAAGAACATATGTGTACACAAATCTTTTTGGATGGGTGTGTTGGGTTCCTTAGGATATATTCCCAGGAGAGGAATTACAGGATCATAGGGTAGGTCCACTTCTAGCCTTCTGAGAGTTCTCCAGACTACTCTCCACAGAGGTTCAACCAATTTATGTTCCCACCAGAAGTGCAGGAGGGTTCCTTTGACTCCACAACCTCTCCAGCATTTGCTGCTGCTACCTTTTCTGATGTATGACATTCTTACAGGAGTGAGGTGGTATCTCATTGTTGTTTTTATTTGCATTTCTCTGCCAATCAAAGACTCGGAGCATTTTTCCATGTGTTTCTTGGCCTTTTGGATCTCTGTCTGTGGTGAATATTCTGTCCATGTCCTCTCCCCATTTTTGGATGGGGTTATTTGTTTCCTTGTTGTTGAGTTTGGCAAGCTCTTTATATATTTTGGTTATTAAACTCTTGCCTGATATATTGCCTGTAGAGATCTTCTCCCATTCTGTGAGGGGTCCAGAGAGTCTGGAGAACTCTCAGAAGGCTAGAAATGGACCTACCCTATGATCTTGCAATTCCTCTCCTGGGGATATATCCTAAGGAACCTAAGACACCCATTCAAATCATGTTAAGTGAAATAAGTCAGAAACAGAAGGATGAATATGGGATGATCTCACTCTCAGGCAGAAGTTGAAAAACAAGACCAGAAGAGAAAACACAAGTAGAACCTGAACTGGAGTTGGCGTTGCACCCAAGTAAAAGACTCTGGGGTGGGTGGTGGTGGGAGAGTACAGGTCCAAGAAGGATGACAGAGGATCTAGTGTGGGTTGTATTGTTATATGGAAAACTGGGGAATGTTATGTGTTAAAGAGCGAAATCAAACCACCATCCACTGCAAGGAAGCAAAATATGTTTATTCACGAATTGCAATCCGGGCCGAGATGGTGACTGGTGTCAGTCTACCAAGCTCGACCCTGAACAAAGCTCAAACCATACAATTTATAGGAATTCAGACTACACTCAGGGAGGGGGAACACATCACCTTATCTGCCTATATCCAATCATTTCAAACTTAGCAAAAGCCTGATCCATTCAGAGCAAAGCATGGGCTATTTCTAAACATCACACCAGACCAATAGGTCATTGCCAAAGTGGGGGTCACCACATTTTTTTGTTCTTTATTGGGACCACCGACCATCTGTTTGCAATCTATCAGGTCATCATTTGTCAGGCCATTTTTAACTGTCTGGTAACAGTATTCTGTTGCAGAGGTCATGATGAGTCCTGCTCGCTGCAGGGTCTGTCAAAATAATTGATGGCCTCTCAGGTTCTGTCGAGGGGAAAGGGGCAAGGAATTTTCCACCTCACTGGTCAGGAAGGCAAAAAGCAACTATATTTAAACTATTCTTAAAACTCAAACTTAAAAAGCAACTATAACTATTTTAGAGTTACTGCCTCTAACATTCCCCACTAGTCTTAGCTGGGAATCAAATCCTTGATTCATCTTCTTCTTCTTCTTCTTCTTCTTCTGAGCTATATTGCTCCTCGACATACTGAGACTCCAGGAGCATAACCTTCTCAGTTCTCCTTTTAATCAAGGAGATCAAAGACCTCCATAGACAAGGCCCCAGGGTAAGAAGTAGAAGTAGGGTGATCAGAGGCCCTGCCAGGGAACTAATTAGTGTTTTTAACCAAGAGGGCCAAGAAAATAGATTTGCGAACCAGCTGTCCTCGCTCAGGTCCCTTAGACGGTTATCTCTATCTTCTATTCTTTTCTTGACCTCACTTAAAGTTTTCTTCACCATTCCGGAGTGGTTGGCATAAAAGCAACAGGCCTCATTCAGGGCCACACATAACCCACCCTGTTTCATGAATAACAAATCAAGTCCCCTACGATTTTGCAGGACCACCTCGGCCAACGAAGATAGGGACCCTTCGAGAGATTCAATAGTGCCCTCTAGTGTGGCCATATCTTGATTGATCTGCTGATCTAACTGTACTAGAGTAGTCTCCTTAGCTAGGGCTGCAGCTCCCATTGCCGCTGTCCCTGCTATGGCTGTCCCCACGAGTATAGGAACTACTATCGGGACACGTTTCCGTCTTATTGGTCCGAGGTAGTCTGTTCCTTGCCGTTCAAGGTGAGCCCAACCTTCTTCGCCATGGGAATAGTATACATGGGGCAGGATATGGGCCAAAACACAGAGGTCCTCTTTGGTCATTCCGTAGGGGGTGATGCAGGGGGTCATGCCCGAAGTACAGGCCCACCAAGTCCCTTCAGGGGCTTTGAGGAGGGTCGCCCACTCTTGAGTCTTACTAACTTTAATGGTTAGGTTGCAATTTCCCCTGTACGGGGAGGATTCCAATTTATAGTTGGCTGTGATAATACAAGTTCCTGTTCCCTGGATATCTCCCAGTGTCATGTGGGGCTGTACTCCCCACTTACATTCTGGGCCCTTAGAGTTGCTAGAGGATGGAGCCAGCTTCCTTATGTCTCCCTTCTGGCTACCTATTCCTGCAGAGGCAGCCACACCTATGTAATAAGGAGGCTCAGGGTGTAAACACAGCCAGCAGTTTCTGGTTATGTTAGGGTCAGACTCATTCAAAAGGTAATACATTAATTCTACAGTTTTCACTAGTGGCTTCACCCTGGGATGCAAAGGTTCTGTGTCAGTCAGTTTAGTGCCACTTGGTGCCATGTCAGTCTGATCCCCATTAGTCTCATTCTCTTCACCCATCCGTAGAGAGGGGGAGAGAGTAGATCGGGGGTCTTCTCCTAAAATGATGGGTCTCAAGGGCCCAATAGGATTCTGAGTCCATGGCAGCATCCGCAGTTGAATAGTGAATAATGTCCCAAAGTCCTTTTCAGAAAAAGGAATCTTAATGCCCCACATTCTCCCTCTCATCCATGAATCAGTCTCATTCCAAGTTTTGACCGTCACCTCCACAGGGTTACAGTCTCCAATATAGCAAGTACCTGGTTCGGTCGGGCCACCTGGTCGAATCACTCTTGTGACTTTCAGGTGCTTATCACCATCCCTCCCTGGAGATGCTGTCAGACATTCCCCCCACAACCCACAGAAAAAATATGGTTCTCCTCTGCAGTTGGTGGGGCTGTCTTCTTTGGGACATACATAATAGGGTCTGTCCCAAAGGCGAGCCTCCAGGTCAATGGAGCCACACCCCCCATCTATAGTAGTCCCTCCGGTTGCAGTCTGGCCGGCATAGATTACCCTGGTCCAGTTGGCATCAAATAGATCACACAGATCAAGAGTGAATATAGGCTGCCCGGCAGTTAGTTGATTGGCGACCATCTTTCCCTCTTTGTTTTTCAGCTCCCATACATACAGAGAGGACACTCGGGGGTGGGAGGCATGTGAGCTTGGGCAGTGGCAGAGGTAAAACAGAAGTGCACCAGGCAAAACACACACACAAGTTAGCAGGAGACCAAGCGGACCTTCATTGGGTCTGGGGTGGCTACGGCACACCATTTCCTCAGATTCTCTATTTCCGGGGGGTCCGCCACAAATTTCTTCAGGCGAGTATGATGAATCCAGTGTCGTTTCCCGGCAACCTTAGCAGCAGTTGGCGTACTCAGAATCACGGTGTATGGTCCTTCCCACCGGGCTTCGAGATGGTCAGGATGCAGCTTCTTCACCAGTACGGAATCACCAGGCTCGAACAAGGGGACTTGGCCTCGGCTTTCCTCCCTCCGGGTCCCAGGCTTTTCGTCCCGGACGGCGGCTCTGGCTTTTCCTCGCACCACCTGCAATGCCTGTAGGGACTTAAGGAGTCTGCCCCGTGACACTTCGGCCAATTTTTCAGTCTCAACCCGGGGCACCAAGGTTGGCAGTTTACCATACACAATCTCAAATGGAGTAAATCCAGACACGTATGGGGTATTCCTGCTTTTAAGCAAAGCAAAGGGTAAAAGGGAAATCCAGTCCCCGCCAGTCTCTATTTTTAACTTGGTTAAGCTTTCCTTAATAGTCCTATTCATTCTTTCTACTTGCCCCGAACTCTGGGGGCGGTAAATGCAATGTAATTTCCATTTAATTTTTAAAATTTCTGCCAATTGTTGGGTGACCTTGGCAATGAATGCCGGGCCATTATCCGACCCCAGTGAATAAGGGAGCCCAAACCTGGGGATAATTTCAAAGACCAGTTGTTTCACTACTACCTGGGAAGTCTCTTTCTTAGTGGGGAAGGCTTCGGTCCACCCTGAAAAGGTATCTACCATGACTAAGAGATACTTATATCCTCCTTGAGCCACAGGCATCTCAGTGAAGTCCAATTCCCAGTGTTCTCCAGGTTCCCCCCCCGCCACCTGGTTCCTGGTCCTTTCACTTGTACTGGGTTAGCGTTGACTCTGGCACACGTTGCACAGCGACCTGCCACACTCTGGGAGATCCTGTGCAAACCAATTATCAAATAAAATTTACTGATCAGTTCAGCTAATTTGTTTCCCCCAAAATGGGTACCTTGGTGCGTTTGAGAGACCACCTGTCTTCCCAGTGGCTGGGGTAATAGAATCCTATCATCCGGGAGGACGATCCATCCTTCCTCATTTAATCTCCCCCCCAGTCTCCGGCTCATCTCCTCTTCCTGTTTCGAGTACACTGGTTTCTGTCCTTTTGTCACTTCTCCTGGTATAGGGGTAGCCACCACCAGTTGGGCCGTGGTCCCCACTAGTCTTTGGGCCGCTTCCCTAGCTGTCTGGTCTGCCAACCGATTGCCTCGCGAGACTTCTGAGTCATCCTTCTGGTGTCCCTTACAGTGGATGACAGCAACCCTCTCTGGCCCCCAAACAGCTGCTAGCAGGGCCAGTATCTCCTGAGCATGCTTGATAGCTTTTCCCCCAGCCGTCAGCAGTCCTCTCTCTTGATATAGTGCCCCATGGACATGGACGGTGGCAAAAGCATACCTGCTGTCGGTGTACACATTTATCTTTTTCCCTGCTCCCCACTTGAGTGCTTGAATGAGTGCTATCAGCTCCGCCTTTTGGGCTGATGTCCCTTGTGGCAAGGATGCAGCCCACAAGACCTCCCGGCTGGTGACCACCGCGGCACCTGCATACCGTACGCCGTCTTCCACAAAGCTGCTCCCATCCGTGTAGAGGGTTTCCTGTGCGTCTGGTAGCGGGACGTCCGTCAGGTCAGCTCTCAATGAGGTCAGGGCTTCCAAGATTTCTCCACAGTCATGGGTGGCGTCTTCCTCTGGGTTGGGGAGCAAGGTAGCTGGATTTAAGGCTGCAGTCTGTTTGAAAGTAATGCGGGGTGGGTCCAACAACAGTACCTGATAATGGGTGACCCGAGAATTGGTCATCCATCGGTCCGGAGGGGAGCGAAGTAAGCTGGCAAGATTGTGGGCTGTGGTGATTTCTAGGGTCTGCCCAAAAGTTAGTTTGGTAGTCTCTTTCACCAGTAGGGCGGCTGCTGCCACTGTCCTCAGACATCCAGGCCATCCGGCCGCTACTGGGTCCAGTCGTTTAGACAGGTAGGCGACAGGCTTCTTCCAGGGCCCCAGGGTTTGAGTGAGTACTCCCTTAGCCACACCAGCACTTTCTGCTACAAACAGCTGGAACGGTTTGTTCAGGTCTGGGAGACCTAGAGCTGGGGCACTTACCAGGGACTCCTTCAGTGCCTGGAAAGCCCTTTCCTCCATCTCAGTCCATTTCAAAGGAGTGTCGCCCCCTCCAGTGGCGGTGTAGAGGGGCTTTGCTAGTTCAGCGAACCCTGGGATCCATAGCCTACAGTAGCCTACCGCTCCCAGGAATTCCCGGACCTGTCTCTTGGTAGTGGGGGTCGGGATCTTTAGGATAGCCTGGACTCTTCCCTCAGACAGGGCCCTTCGTCCTTCTTTAATTTGGTAGCCCAGGTAGGTTACTTCTTGGGTACACAGCTGAACCTTTTTGGCCGATACCCGGTACCCCAAGTTCCCCAGTACCTCGAGTAGGTCTCTGGTTGCCATTTCGCAATCCTCTCGAGATAAGGCAGCGATCAGCAGATCGTCCACATATTGTAGGAGGCTGCACTCAGGGTGCTCACTTCGGAAGGTCAGTAGGTCCTTGCTTAGGGCTTCATCAAACAAGGTCGGAGAGTTTTTAAAACCTTGGGGAAGTCGGGTCCAAGTTAGTTGTCCTGACTCACCTTCCTCGGGGTCTGTCCATTCAAAGGCAAAGATAGGTTGGCTCTGTGGGGCCAAGGGGAGGCTGAAAAAGGCATCTTTCAAATCTAGGACGCTATACCAGGTTCGATCAGGCGACAGTAGACTGAGGAGAGTATAAGGGTTGGGAACTGTGGGATGAATGGTCTCTACCCTCTTATTTACCTCTCGCAGATCTTGCACTGGTCTGAAGTCGTTCGTTCCAGGCTTTCGGACCGGGAGAAGGGGTGTATTCCAGGCTGACTTGCAGGGCACCAAGATACCAGCCTCTTTTAGGCGTCTAATATGGTTCCTGATACCATGCTGGGCTTCCCGACTCATGGGATACTGCCGGACTCGGACTGGGGTGGCAGTGCTGACCAATTGGACTATTATGGGGGTCACATGTTTAGCCAACCCTGGGGGGTTGGTCTCGGCCCAAACTCTTGGAATCTCCCGCTTCCACCTTGTTAATAAGTCCGGGTTGCCTACATTCTGTGGTGCTTCATAGAGACGATATTCCTCCCTTACCGGCATGGTGAGCAAAATTCGGCCACCTGCTTGTACTATTGGTCCTTCATTTGTCTCAAAGGAAATGGTGGCCTGTAGCTTATGAAGGAGATCCCTACCTAATAGTGGCTCAGGGCACTCGGGTATCACCAGGAAAGAGTGAGTAATAGTCTTCAGGCCAGGGCCAGCGACTCTTCCTATGGACTTTGGATAACTCCTTGCTTCCCCAGTGGCTCCTATAATCTTAACCTTATCTCTTCCGGTGGGTCCAATTGGTTGTTGAAGTACTGAGTGGGTGGCCCCGGTATCCACCAAAAAATTAATTACTTTCCCCCCTACCGCGAGTTTTACCCTAGGCTCCCGGGGGCTGGAGGAGCCCTGACTTCCTCAATCTAAAACTAAGAGGGGGGCTTCCTTCCCCATTCTCTTTCCTTCCTCTTCTTTTCTTTTTGGACATTCTTTCCTCCAGTGCCCTTCTTCCTTGCATAGGGCACACTGAGTCTTTCTCAGTCCTCTCAGGGGTTTATCTTTTCCCTTCATCTGCCCTTTTTCTCTCACATACCTCCCTCTTTCCTCTCTATTTCCTATTTCCCTAGCCAAAAGGACCTGTGCCATCTTCTTATTCAGTTCCAGAGTGGCTTTCGCGGGGTCCTCTCTATTATCAAAAACCTTCTGTGCTACAGCCAACAGCTCCGAGAGAGATTTCCCCTCAAAACCCTCTAACTTCTGCAACTTCTTCCTAATATCTGGGGCGGATTGGGCCACAAACTGGAGGGCGACTGCCTGCACATTCTCAGGGGCTTTGGGATCTATGGGCGTCCAGGTTCGATATACCTGGTACAACCTCTCCAAGAAGGCAGTCGGACTCTCGTCTGCACCCTGCTTACACTCGGTCACCTTAGACAGATTGGTGGGTTTCCGACCCGCAGCCCGGATACCCCTTAATAGAGTCTGGCGGTACCTGGTGAGGGCCTCATACCCGGTGCTTGTGTTGGGGTCCCACTTAGGTCGGGATTGGGGGAACACCTCCTCCACCACGTCCTGGTCAGTGGGAGGCTCTCCCTTTTTATCCCGGACCTGCTTCTTTCCCTCGATTTTAATTCTCTCCCTTTCTTCTAGAGTGAATAGGGTACTCAGCAGCTGCTGACAATCATCCCAAGTAGGTTGATGAGTGTAAAAAACTGACTCAAGTAGAGTTGCCACCCCTTCTGGGTCTACAGAGAAAGGAGGGTTTTGATTCTTCCAATTATACAAGTCAGAAGTGCTAAACGGGACATAAGTTCGGAGGGGCCGTCCTGACATATCTAATTCCCCCACCTCCCGTAAAGGAAAAGTCCCGACTGGTGTGGACTCTGACCCAAACATAGTTCCTGCTCTGGTATGAGGTGGGCTCAGGACTCCTGATGGCAACCCAGAAGTGGAATCGGGTTCAGGAGTGGTAGCCCCTGAAGTGCCAGCATACGGTGGAGGGTTCTCATCCCTCCTCTTTTTCAGTCGTATGGGGGATTCGGGCTTAGTGGGGAGGACAGGAGGAGCTGTAGGCCTCCTAGGGAATCTATCCCCCTTCGTGCCCTTGATCACCAACACTCTCGACCTGCTTTTGACCTTCTTTTTTCCTTTGGAGTCGCCCTGACACTCCCGCAGATACCTTGGTTTATCATTAGCAATACTCATCCAGATCTCAATATATGGCATTTGGTCAGGGTGCCCGGGATTCCCAAAGATCACATCGTGCACTGCCGTGCACTTTCCCAGGTCGAGACTTCCCGTCTCAGGCCAGCCAACCTCAAAGGCTGGCCATTCCCTTTCACAGAACTTCCTCAGTGTGAAGGCGTCCACCTGGGCTCCAAACCCAGCAGCTCTCCTGGAAAAATCTGAAAAATTTTTAGTCAAGCATTCAAGGGGGGTTAGCGAGCTGGTTTTGGACTGACTCTGTCCCATCTCCTCGTCAAAGTGGAAAAGAAGGGAGACAAACACTGCAACAAGAATCACAGCAATTAGACCAAAGATTCCTCTCACTCTTCCTTGTACTTGCTGGCCAGCACACCATACACTCTCACACGTTCTCTCACTCTCAACCGTTTTTCCTGCTAACCCAAAGGGTGTCCACCTGGGACTTTCTCCCTTAACTAGACTGCGTGGAGCTTCTATAAATGAGGACTCCAGTTTTCCTACCCAAGAGTTCCTTATTATTATTATTTTTTGAAGCCTATTGGTGTCTGGACACAGAAAGACAGCTGACACAGAAAGAGACAAACAGTGGGTGTTGGAAAAAGAACTGACATCCGATGGATGCCAGACAATCAACTATGCTCGCCTGGCCGGGCCCCTCGCGGGACCTTAAGGAGTCTTAGCTTAGGAGTAGCCGTATAAACCCCGGCCTCGGTCTCAGCAGGCTGAGAATCTCCACTTAGCTGAAACGACTCCACGGACACGCAGGTTGGAGCCCAATCAAGCCCCGTAGTCTTTCGACCGTGAGGCATGCAACAGGCACACTAGCATTCACATCAAACCATTCATCCAGTCAAGGGAGGGCGATTACCTTTCCGGCCATCGCTACTAAGGCATCACAGGTTAGGCCTTCAGGAGTCACTGGAGAGTAGCTCCGGCCAGACCCGTCAGTTGCACTAACAAGGTCAACCTTTTCGCGAATCGCCAAAGAGGAGAGAAGACAGACACAACAAATGGCCACAAAAGACAGAACTAATATCCTGGGCTGTCGGACCCTATTTCAGATCCTTAGGGTGTGGACCCTGTTTCAGATCCAGTTATCACCCAACCCTGGGCTGTCGGACCCTGTTTCAGATCCTTAGGGTGCGGACCCTGTTTCAGATCCAGTTATCACCCAACCCAAGCAGCCTGGAAGTCGTCACTTCCCAGCGCTGCAGTCTGGGATTTCAATGCGGCGTCCCGCAATCCACAGACCCAGGCCCCGCGGGGACACACAAGCACACAAATGAAACGGTACCGTGCACAAAAATCAGGCCTGACTTACCGGCGCCGGGCAAAAGCTTCCAAGGTTTTTCCTAGGATCCGGACCCAGGATGGGGTGTCCTCAGGAGCCTCCGTCTGAGGATATCTCGCTGGAGCCTCCAAATGTTAAAGAGCGAAATCAAACCACCATCCACTGCAAGGAAGCAAAATATGTTTATTCACGAATTGCAATCCGGGCCGAGATGGTGACTGGTGTCAGTCTACCAAGCTCGACCCTGAACAAAGCTCAAACCATACAATTTATAGGAATTCAGACTACACTCAGGGAGGGGGAACACATCACCTTATCTGCCTATATCCAATCATTTCAAACTTAGCAAAAGCCTGATCCATTCAGAGCAAAGCATGGGCTATTTCTAAACATCACACCAGACCAATAGGTCATTGCCAAAGTGGGGGTCACCACATTTTTTTGTTCTTTATTGGGACCACCGACCATCTGTTTGCAATCTATCAGGTCATCATTTGTCAGGCCATTTTTAACTGTCTGGTAACAGTATTCTGTTGCAGAGGTCATGATGAGTCCTGCTCGCTGCAGGGTCTGTCAAAATAATTGATGGCCTCTCAGGTTCTGTCGAGGGGAAAGGGGCAAGGAATTTTCCACCTCACTGGTCAGGAAGGCAAAAAGCAACTATATTTAAACTATTCTTAAAACTCAAACTTAAAAAGCAACTATAACTATTTTAGAGTTACTGCCTCTAACATTATGCATGTACAAACTATTCTATTTACCGTCAAATGTAAAACATTAATTCCCCAATAAAGAAATTTTTAAAAATTAAAAAAAATAAAAAATATGGGAGTTGGGTGGTAGCGCACTGGGTTAAGCACAGGTGGCACCAAGTGCAAGTACCAGCTTAACTGGTTAGAGCTCCAGGCTCCCTATCTGCAGGGGGGTCACTTCACAAGCGGTAAAGCAGGTCTGCAGGTGTCTATCTTTCTCTCCCCCTTTCTGTCTTCCCCTCCTCTCTCCATTTCTCTCTGTCCTATCCAACAATGATGACATCAGTAACAATAATAACTACAACAATAACACAACAAGTGCAATAAAAGGGAAAATAAATATAAAAAATAAAATAAAAAAACATTAGCTTTCTCTGATCATTAACTGATTAGCGTAAACAAACAAAAAGACTAGACAAAGGCAAGGGAGATAGCATAATGATTATGCAAAAAGACTTTCATGGGAGCCAGGGCGGTGGCCAGTGAGTTAAGTGCGTGGAGTGAAGCACAATGACCAGCTTAAGGATCCCAATTAGAGTCCCTGGCTCCCCACCTACAGGGGAGTCGCTTCACAGGTGGTGAAGCAGGTCTGTAGGTGTCTATCTTTTGCTCCCCATCTTTGTCTTCCCCTCCTCTCTCGATTTCTCTCTGTTCTATCCAACAACAATGACAGCAATAACAACAACAATAATAACTACAACAACCACGATAAACTACAAGGCCAACAAAAAGGGGAAAACATCAAAATAAAAAGTCAAAGACTTTCATGACAGAGACACCAGAAATCCCAGTTTCAATCTCCATCACCACCATAAAAAATAAAGTAAAAAGTAAAAATAAGGGAGTCGGGCTGTAGTGCAGCGGGCTAAGCGCAAGTGGCGCAAAGCACAAGGATCTGCATAAGGATCCCAGTTCGAACCCCGGCTCCCCACCTGCAGGGGAGTCGCTTCACAGGCGGTGAAGCAGGTCTGCAGGTGTCTATCTTTCTCTCCTCCTCTCTGTCTTCCCCTCCCTCTCTCCATTTCTCTCTGTCCTATCCAACAACGACAACAACAATAATAACTACAACAATAAAACAACAAGGGCAACAAAAGGGAATAAATAAATAAAATAAATATTAAAAAACGTAAAAATAAAATAAATAAAATAAAATGACAAGATGGGACTGGGATCATACAAGGGACTGACCTCCCAGCTCCCATGGGAGCTTTAAGAGCTGTAGAACAGGGGGCTGGGCAGTGGCACAATGGGTTGAGCACATACAATACCAAGTGTAAGGACTGGGTTTGAGCCTCCACTCCTCACCTGCAGGGTATAAGCTTCATAACAATGAAGTAGTACTACAGGTGTCTCTTTTTCTCCCTCTCTATCTTCCCCTCTCCCTTCTCAATTTCTCTCTGTCATATCTAATTTTAAAAAAGGGGGCAGGACCAAGTGGTGGTGCACTTGATTGAGTGCACATTACAATGCACAAGGACACAGGTTCAAGCCCCCAGTCCCCACCTGCAATGGGAAAGCTTCACATGTGATGAAGCAGGTCTGCAGGTGTCTCTTTTTCTTTTTAAATATTTATTTATTCCCTTTTGTTGCTTTACTGTTGTAGTTATTGTTGTTATTGATGTCGTCATTGTTGGAGAGGAAGGGAAGACAGAGGAGGAGAGAAAAATAGACACCTGAAGACCTGCTTCACTGCTTGTGAAGTGACTCACCTGCAGGTGGGGAGCAGGGGACTAGAACTAGGATCCTTACGCCAGTCCTTGTGCTTTGTGCCATGTACGCTTAATCTGCTGTGCTACCGCCCGACTCCCAGGTGTCTCTTTTTCTATCTCCCTCTCTATCTCCCCCTACCTTCTTGGTTTCTGGCTGTCTCTATCCAATAAACAAAGACAACAGGGGCCAGGAGATGGCTCACCTAATTAAACGCACACACTGCCATGCACAAGGACCAGGTTCAAGCCCCTGGTCCCCACCTGCAGGGGGAGAGCTTCACAAGCAGTGAAGCAGGTCTTCGGGTGTCTATTTTTCTCTCCCCCTCTGTCTTCCCTTCCTCTCCAACAATGACGACATCAGGGCTGCATGCTGGGAAATTGTGCAGATGCAGTCACATCTGCCATGTTGTCCCCTCAGACTATTGCTAGTTTCCGCAAGAGTTGGGACATTCTTGAGCGCCTGTTCCACCATGTTGTGCCCTCAGGGCATTGTCTATTCCTCGCAATAGTTACAGTGCTATGGTTACTCCTCCCCCTTCCTATTCTCGTTTTAGAGCTACTCCCATAAAAGCCCTTTTTCTTCCGCACCTCTCCCTTGCCGGCCCTTCAGACCCTTCACTTCGGTGCTTAGACGCAGGAAAGGTTGCTGCGTGAGGCAGCCATTTTTGCTACCTCCACGTGGCCCAACCTGCTTCTCTCTCACCCAATTCTGAGGTGCCAGCGCAAATAAAGATTTGTGTTCCCTCTTCGCTCCAGATCTCCTTTCTCTCTTCTCCATGGCGCGGCTCAGCAGCTGCAAATGTCTTTTCCCCCCTCTCTTTTCTTTCTTTTTTTTTTTTTCATTATTTTTATTGGATAGAGAGAGACATCCAGAAATTGAGAGGAATAGGGAGATAGGGAGAGAGACAGATACCTGCAGCCCTGCTTCACCACTCATAAAGCTTTCCCTCCATAGGTGAGGACTGGTGACTCTAACCTAGGTCGTTGTGCACTATTTTCTTCTTCTAGCGTTTGCCCTTCTTCCATAGCCAGTCAACAGCATCAGGTTGAGCCTGATGTAAAGTTTCGAGACCTCCTTTGAATCTGGAGAGGTGGCAGTCGTTGACTATGTGGGTCATAGTCTGTCTGGAGCCGCAGGGGCAGTTCGAGTCGTCTCTGGCTCCCCAGCGATGGAACATAGCGGCGCACCGGCCATGGCCTGTTCGATAGCGATTGAGGAGGGCCCAATCATAACGTGCTAGGTCAAAGCCGGGTTGACGCTTGCAGGGGTCTGTGATGAGGTGTTTGTTCTTTACCTCAGCTGACTGCCAACTCTGTTTCCAAGAGTCTGGAACAGAGAAGTTCAGTGTAGGCGTAGGGGACCAGATTGGGTGACGAGACACAAGTGTTGGACAGGGTGGGCGAAGATATCCGCATATATTGGTAGGTCCGGTCGAGCATAGACGTGGGAAATGAACTTAGATGATGTCGCATCCCGACGAATATCTGGCGGGGCGATGTTGCTAAGAACTGGCGGCCATGGAACCGGGGTGGAACGGATGGTTCCAGAAATTATCCTCATGGAGGCACTATAATATGTGCACTCAATCAGGTGCGCTACCACCCGGCCCTATTTTTTCCCTTTCTTTCTTTCTTTCTTTCTTTCTTTCTTTCTTTCTTTCTTTCTTTCTTTCTTTCTTTCTTTCTTTCTTTTTTTACCAGAGCACTGCTCACCTGTGGCTGATGGTGGTGCAGGAGATTAAACCCAGGACTTTGCAGCCCCAATCATGAGAGTCTCTTTGCATTACCATTAAGCTATCAACACCTGCCCTCTCTTTCCCTCTCTATCTCCCTCTCCCCTCTCAATTTCTGTCTTTATCCAGTAATAAATAAAATTTGTTTAACAAGATATTTAACAATTAGAAAAATAAAGTGATAACTTATAAAAAAAAAAAGCAGTGGAGCAATGCTGTGTTCTCCCCCAACCACCTCCCCCCAAAAAATCTAGGGAAAGCCCATTGGGAATATTGGAATCACAAAGGCAAAAAGCCCCAGTGAAAGTATGACATGGAAAAAAAAAAAAAGACCAGACAAAAGCCAAGAACCTGGCACACAAGAGGAATAGTAAAAATAATAATAATAAAATAAAGATATATTTAATATATATTAAGTGCATTTTTATTTTATATATACTAATTATACATACATTCAGTGAATGAAGGGAAAAGCTCAGGGACATGTGTATTGAATCATATTGCAAGTTGCATATACCACTGGAATTAATAAATTACTCGTTTACCCATTCTGTGATTTTTTTAAATTTTTTTTATTTTATTTATTTTCCCTTTTGTTGCCCTTGCTTTTATTGTTGTAATTATTATTGTTGTTATTGATGTCATTGTTAGATAGGACAGAGACGAATGGATAGAGGAGGGGAAGACAGAGAGGGGGAGAGAAAGACACCTGCAGATCTGCTTCACTACCTGTGAAGCGACTCCCCTGCAGGTGGGGAGCCGGAGCTCGAACTATGATCCTTCCGCTGGTCCTTGGGCTTCGCACCACGTGCGCTTAACCCAGTGCGCTACCACCCGACTCCCTCTTCTGTGATTTTTTTTTTTTAGCATGAGTCAGTACTTTGCAGCCCAGTCATATCTGTATTTTTAAAATCTCATTTCTGAATTTATAAAATCAACAACGAGGCCATGTGTGTATGCGTGGGTGTGTGCATGTGTGTATATAAACCAGGTCCTCACCACTCCAGGCCACTTTTTTCATTCAGATAGAAAGAAAAAGGTGGGGAGCAGGAGGCACTGTAACACCAAAGCTGTGTTGCTTAGCACCTCCTCTGTGCGCCAATGTTCAAACTCGGGTTGTGCACATGGCAATACAGGCACTTCACTCAGTAAACTTTTCCTGGCCCAATAATAAAACCTTTTTTTTTAAGTGATCATATAGGACTAAGAAATAGCATAACTGTTATGCAAAAGCTTTTTTAAATATTTCTTTATTTATTCCCTTTTATTGCCTTATTGTTTTATTATTGTAGTTACTATTGTTATTGATGCCGTCGTTGTTGGATAGGACAGAGAAATGAAGAGAGATGGAGAAGACAGAGAGGGAGAGAGACAGATAGACACCTGCAGACCTGCTTCACCGCTTGTGAAGCGACTCCCCTGCAAGTGGGGAGCTGGGGACTGGAACCGGGATCCTTATGCCCGTCTGTGTGCGGGTCCTTGTGCCGGTCCTTGTGCCAGCCCTTGCGCTTAGCGCCACCCGCGCTTAACCCGCGGCGCTACCCCCCCGACTCCCTATGCAAAAGCGTTTATGCTCGAGTATTCACACACACACACACACACACACACGGTAAAACTATTTTTTTTCTTTTTCTTTTTTCTTTTTTTGAGAGAGATGGAGCGAAAGACACAGAGAGAAACACCAGAGCACTGCTCCGCTCTGGTTTCGGTAAAACTATTTTTTCAAAGCCGCTTGTTAATCCTTACCTAGAGGGTATGCTACCACTTTCCTATTAACTACCTCAAAACCTCCCTGAAACTGTTGCTCTACTCAGTGAGGTCAGGTACAGAAACTAGAACCTAACACGGTAGCTGGCAAAAACCAGAAATTCAATAAAGATTGGGTCCCTGTATCAGCTACTAGGTGAGCCCAAGATCAGCTCTGATTTCAGCTGCAGAAGAGGTTGACAGCTCTTTGTGAACTCAGGCTGTATGCTAAATCACCCTGATCTGGGCCGTCCCCAGTGATTCAGTGCCCAAAGCACAAGCAAGTCTAAGAGGAAAATGCAGCAAGCTAAGACCCCAGAGTCAGCCTGCAGTCAACTAGGGAGCAGACACTGATGACTAGATGCTTCTGCTCCTGTCCTCCAGATGGACAATTTCTGGATTTAGTTTCTTTCCTCAGAAGGTTCTGAGGAAATGAATTCTCATTGCACATAGAGTAACATATCTTTTTAATTTTATTTATTTATTTATTTTTATTTAAGAAAGGATTAATTAACAAAACCATAGGGTAGGAGGGGTACAACTCCACACAATTCCCACCGCCCAATCTCCATATCCCACCCCCTCCCCCAATAGCTTTCCCATTCTCTATCCCTCTGGGAGCATGGACCCAGTGTCATTGAGGGTTGCAGAAGGTAGAAGGTCTGGCTTCTGTAATTGCTTCCTCGCTGAACATGGGCGATGACTGGTCGGTCCATACTCCCAGTCTGCCTCTCTCTTCCCTAGTAGGATGGGTCTCTGGGGAAGCTGAGCTCCAGGACACATTGGTGGTGTCTTCAATCCAGGGAAGTCTGGCCGGCATCCTGATGATACCTGGAACCTGGTGACTGAAAAGAGAGTTAACATACAAAGCCAAACAAATTGTTGAGCAATCATGGACCCAAAGCTTGGAAAAGTGGAGAGGAAGTATTAGGGAGGTACTCACTGCAAACTCTAGTATACTTCTGCTTTCTTACTTTGGTGCCATACTCCAAACTCAGTCAATTTCTGCTTTGCGTTTCTACTTCTTTTTTTTTTTTTACATGCATAACATTCCCCAGATTCCCATTTAGCAATAAAACCCCCACTATTTCATTCATCATTTTTCATGGACCTGTATTCTCCCCACCCACCCACCCACCCCAGAGTCTTTTACTTTGGTGTAATACTCCAATTCCATTTCAGGTTCGACTTGTGTTTTCTTTTCTAATCTTGTTTTTCAACTTCGGCCTGAGAGTGAGATCATCCCATATTCATCCTTCTGTTTCTGACTTATTTCACTCAACATGATTTTTTCAAGGTCCATCAAGATCGGCTGAAAACGGTGAAGTCACCATTTTTTACAGCTGAGTAGTATTCCATTGTGTATATATACCACAACTTGCTCTGAATGACTCTGAAAATGTCCAATAGTTCTAGGTTATCTATCTCTTCATTTAGCTCCCTTATGTCTTTACTGATTTTCTTCCTGGATGATCTGTCAAGTTGAGATAGTGGGGTGTTGAAGTCCCCTACTATGATTGTGTTACTGTTAATATATTGCTGTAGCTCTTTCAGTAGAAGTTTGATGTATTTAGATGGCTTCTCATTGGGTGCATAGATATTAATAATTGTTAAGTCCTCTTGATTGACTGATCCTCTGAGCATTAAGTAGTGTCCATTCCTATCTTTTTTAATCTTATGTATTTTAAAGTCTATCAGTTGGGTTTAAAGTCTATCTAAAGTTGGGTTGTGTTTTCTGATCCATCTTCCTACTCTGTGTCTTTTAATAGGTGAATTCAGGCCATTGACATTTATTGATATCAAAGATTGAAGATATTTTAACGCCATTCTTGTAGAGTTTTAGAGTGTTTTGATATATGTCCTATTTGTGGTGGTCTGGTTGTTTATAGGAAACCTTTCAGAACTTCTTTCAAGGCAGGCTTGGTGATGGTTGCTTCCTTCAACTGTTGCTTGTCTGAGAAGGCTTTGATGCTTCCATCTAGTCTGAATGACAGTCTAGCAGGATATAGTATTCTTGGCTGAAAGCCTTTCTCATTGAGCACTCGATAGATATCTTGCCATTCTCTTCTGGCCTGTAGTGTTTGTATGGAGAAGTCTGCTGCTAATCTTATGGGTTTTCCTTTGTAGGTGACTCTTTGTTTTTCTCTTGCAGCCTTGAGGATCCTTTCTTTATCCTTATTCCTTTCCAATCTAAGTATGACATGTCTTGGTGTCTTTAGGTCTGGGTTAATTCTGTTTGGGACCCTCTGGGCTTCTTGAATCTTTATGTCTTTGGTGTTGTCTAGACTAGAGAAATTTTCAGCTATTATGGCCTGGAGAACGCTTTCTTCCTCCCCTTCTCTTTCTTCCTCTGGTAAGCCAATAATGCGTATATTGTTTCTTTTGAAGTCATCCCATAGGACTCTGTTGTTGTTTTCAGCATCTCTTAATCTCTTTTTGAGATCTCTTACTTCTTCTTTAGTTGTCTCTAATTCATCCTCAATCTTGCTAATTCTGTCTTCAGCCTCATTGATTCTATTCTCTCTGCCCTCTACTGCTTTCTGGAGTTCATCTATTTTGTTGCCCTGCTCTGATACTGTTTTAGCTTGTTCAGCTAGTTGCCTTCTTAGCTCAGCAATTTCAGCTTTCAGCTCTCTAATAACCATGAGATTATTAGAATTTTCTTCCATATTCTCATTTGTTGTTCCTGCAGTTCTGATTACAATTTTTTCAAATTCTTTACTCACTCCTGTTATTATTTCCTTAGCTAATGTTTGGATGTTGAACTCGTTGTTTTGTGCTTTGCTCTCTGGAGGACTTTTAGCTGGACTCTTGTCCTGGTTCGAGTCTCCATTATTTTTTCTTGTTGTTTTAACCATTTTATATAAGTTAAGAGGTTTTTCAATCCCTGAGTTGGAGTTCAGTGGTGTAAAAGCCTTTTTTTTTTTTCCCCCTGTAGGCTATGGTAGCCTGAGGGCTTTTAAACTATCAATAGGCTTCTTGGCTTAATCAATGACTCCTGACCAAGAGATAAAGCAGGGTGTGGCAGAGATAATGCAGTGGTTATGCAAAGAGACTTTCACAGCCCTTCAGCTATGCCACCGAGGTATAGGTCTTCTCCTGAGTTTCCCGGTTAGATCTCTGTGCCCTGGTGTCCCTCCCTGTTGCTGCTCCAGATTCTGAGGGTAGTAGCAATGGAGACTCAGAGTTGTACTTGGTGAGTCTCTGGGGAGTCCTTTCCTCCCTTCAGCTGTCCCCTTGTTGGTGGAGCAGACTGGAGGTGGTGTCTCCACTGACAAACTGTCGAACTGTTAGCAGTCACTTAATCTCTCCTTAGGCCCCTCTCTCCTCTCTGTCACCAGCCACGCGTGTTTGTACTCACGGGTGATTTACTGGGTTTCTGTGGTCATTCTAGTCCTGTCTTGTTTCGGTCCGGGTGGTCTCCTTTGGTATTCCTAGTTGATCCGGGAGAGGAGAGGAGAGGAGAGGAGAGAAAGCGATCTGCTGCTCGTAGCTCCGCCTCTGGAAGTCACTCTCATCTTTTTAATTTTTTAAATAATTTTTTTACAAATTTATTATTATTTATAATAATAAATATAAATAAAACTTATTTTTATTTTTTACCAAAGCACTGCTCAGCTCTAGTTTATGGTAGTACTGGGGAATGAACCTAGGACCTTTGGTGGTTCAGACATGAAAGCATTTTTGCATAATCACTCTGCTATCTCTCCAGACTGTTGACTTATTTGTTTATTGGATAGACAGAGAAATCAAGAGGGGAGCGGGAGATAGAGAGAGACAAAAAGATGCCTGCATCGCTGTTCACCACTCGTGAAGCTTTCAGGCCCTTGCCAACTTGTAGTGTAGTTTGGAGGCTACAGCACTTTACCAGGTGCACCACCCTCCAGATCCTAAGAATAACATAATTTTTTATTTTTTATTTATAAAAAGGAAACACTGACAAAACCATAAGATAAGAGAGGTACCACTTCGCACAATTCCCACCACCAGAACTCTGCATCCCATCCCCTCCCCTGATAGCTTTCCCACTCTCTAACCCTCTGGGAGTATGAAACCCAAGGTCGTTGTGGGATGCAGAAGGTGGAAGGTCTGACTTCTGTAATTGCTTCCCTGCTGAACATGGGCACTGACAGGTTGATCCATACTCCCAGAATGTCTCTCTCTTTCCCTAGTGGGGAAGGGCTCTGAGGAAGTGGAGCTCCAGGACACATTGGTGAGGTTGTCTGTCTAGGGAAGTCTGGTTGGCATCATGGTAGCATCTGGAACCTGGTGGTTGACAAGAGAGTTAACATACAAAGCCAAACAAATTGTTGACCAATCATGGACCTAAGGGCTGGAATAGTGCACATGAAGAGTTGGGGGGGGGTCCTCCATTTTGTAGATAGCTAGTAGGTATATTTTAGTTATATTTCAAAGGGTCTGTGGCTATACTAGTTTTTTTGTTGTTGTTGTTGTTTTTTCTTTTTCTTTGTTGCCCCTGAGCCTGAAATCTGATATGCCAGTGAATCCAAGTTATTGTCTGGGGAGATGATGTCATGGCTGGAATACGGACCAGAAAGCTGAATCAGGGAAGAGAGTAGCTCCCTAATATGGGAAAGGGGTATAAATATTGTTGACTGTAAACCCCATCAATTTAATGTGATCTGGGGCCCATAATTAGCTTAGGAGCCTGTGTGATCTCTGCTTCCCTCTAGATCTGAGCTCACATTCTGTGGTCATGAGTAGGACTGTTCCAAGCTGCCCCAATATGGACCCATCTTCCTCAGCATAGAGGAAGATGGGTCCATATTGGGGCAGCATGGAATATGTAGCATAGAGTATGTTATCCATTCTCCCTTCGGAGGATGGAACATTCTCTACCATTGTTGATCCAAGTTGAGGGCAAGGTCCTATGTGGGCCCACAAAGGGATCTATTTTGTTGTTCCTGATAGAAATGACTGGTAACAATGGAGAGAGGGATTTATTCGAGTTCTAGACCCATCAAGTCTGTTTGGGAATCTCAGGACTCTCCGATTAGGGCCCCAGCTGATGGAATGGCCAGACAGTGACTAAAGAGTCATCGTTAAAGTATGCCAGTCTCTTGCCCTTATCCAGCTTTTGCAGTCCTTTCCTTGATAAGATTAGCTTTGGAGTGAGAGAACTGTAATAGGAAGTAGGTGAGGAGGGTATCTAAGTCTAAGTAGACACTATTTCATTATGAACTTGATACTGACTCACTACAGTCTATTGTGTATTTTTGCTTTCAGGTATAAATTTTGCCCTAATTTATGGATACATGTGAACATATGCTCTATTTAAAAAAAATTTTTAATTAATTTATTTAAAAAAGGAGACATTAACAAAACTATAGAATAGGAGGGGTACAACTCCACACAATTCCCACCACCAGATCTCTATATCCCATCCCATCCCCTGATAGCTTTCCCATTCTTTACCCTCTGGGAGTATGGACCCAAGGTCATTTTGGGTTGCAGAAGGTAGAAAATTGCTTCCCCGCTGAACATGGGCATTGACTGGTCGGTCCATATTCCTAGTCTGCCTCTTTCTTTCCCTAGTAGAATGGGTCTCTCGGGAAGCAGAGATCCAGGACACATTGGTGGGGTCATCTGTCCAAGGAAGTCTGGTTGGCATCCTGCTGGCATCTGAAACCTGGTGACTGGAAAGAGAGTTAACATACAAAGCCAAACAAATTGTTGAACAATTATGGACCTAAAGGCTAGAATAGTGCAGATGAAGTGTTGTGGGGTACTCACTGCAGACTATTGTGTACTTTTGCTTTCAGGTATATATTTTGACCTAGTTTATGGATACGTGTGAACATATGCTCTATCTCAGGGGACCTGGTCTATATCTAGGTTTTTGGACTTTGTTAGGAAGTGAACCAGCTGGAATGGAATTAGAGAATATTATGTAAGGAAAGGTCTCACCCGAGTAATGAAGCTGAAGGGTTGTCATTCCACACCTGAAATCTCTGGACACAGTCTGAAGTGAAGCATGCTGAGGTGGCACTCATTACGTTGATTAGGTTGTGATTGGCGGATGCAATATTATTTGATATGAATTGAAAGAAGCATGCAGGAAAGTGCGCCCCACCCTAAGGTTCCAGGACTGGGGGAAATAATAGGCTCTATAGTGGAAATGTGAGGTTCCTGCTGTCTTAGGGTTCAAAAAGACAATGGATAGTTATTGTTATCATCACATTAGTTGGTAATTGGGTTAACTTTGAAAAGTCCCTTCATTAGGATTTGCTGTAGAATACCCAGCATCTTGTATATAAGTGTGCCACCGGTTGCTTCTGTTCTCCCTGGTCTAGGCTTTTGAGAGAGTCAACATATCAAAGACTCAGCCTATGTATTAAAAAGACTCAGTTTGTGCTTTAAGAAGTTCGAGACATACAATTTTTCCCCTCTCAACATATGCTCTATCTTACGGGACCTGGTCTATATCTAGGTTTTGGGATTTTGTTAGGAAGTGAACCTCCTGGAATGGAATTAGAAAATACCATGAAAGGAAAGGTCTCACCCAAGTGATGAGGGTAAAGGGTTGGCATTCCATGCCTGACATCTCTGCACACAGTCTGAAGTGAAGCATGCTGAGATGGTACTACTTGCATTGATTAGGTTGGGATCGGCGGATGCAATATCATTTGGTATGACTTGAGAGAAGCATACAGGAACTTTTTTTTTTTTTTGGTCTTTATCTCCAGGGACAGGGAGACAGCATAATGATTATGCAAAAGATTTCCTTGCTCTGAGTTCACAGGCTCAAGCCCCTATATACACTGAGCAATGTTCTGATCTCTATCACTAAAAGTTAACTAATTAATTAATTAATCAATCAATAAATTGCTTTTACCTCCTTCACAATCTCACACTACCTACAGTCTCATGTATGCTTTCTAGGATAGCCTCAATTAGCTGCTAATCCTTATTGTATATCTCAGGTTCTTTCTGTTCTGAGAGGACAAAAGCTCTGTTTCTCAAGGAACACTTAAATCAAGATAGCACATTTCCAATCCTCCTCTCCCATAACCCACTGTTCTTGCTTGGACCTCTCCCCACCCTCCAGCCCTAACCAAACCTGTCACATTAACACAGCGGGGCAGGGCAGTAGTGCAGCAGATTATGTGCACATGGCTGGAAGTGCAAGGACCAGCAGGATACCAGTTCGAGCCCCCTGCCCCCCACGTGCGGGGGGGGGGGGGTTGCTTCACAAGCTGTGAGGCAAGTCTGCAGGTGTCTATCTTTCTCTCCCCCTCTTTCTTCCCCTCTTCATCTTGATTTCTTTATGTTCTATCCAACAGCAATAACAACAACAACAAGGGCAACAAAATGGGGAAAATGGCCTCCAGGAGCCCCAGCAATAACCCTGGAGACAAAAAAAAACAACAACAAAAACAGAGGATTATAATGATTTACTGGTCTTGCAACATTCTTAAAGCACAAGCTACTCAAGGGCAAGGATCCTGTAACACATTCAAGGTTTCTCAGTCTCCACTGGAAGAAAGATATATAAGAGCTATGCCCAGAGTTGTGGAAGTTCAACAATTTCCCCAATTTCTGCTTCCAGGTACATGTTGGGGTTGGTTTTCTCAGTCCTTCTGAAATTAGGCATAACCTCTGGGAGATACTGTGACACCGCCTTTTAATGAAGCCTCCTTTAATCTAGATTCCTGAGTGACTAGGATGCTCAGAACACCCACCACTCCCCCATGCCCCTAGGTGCCCCAACACCACACCCCTACAGACCCAGCAGTAGCATTGGTGAAAAATAAAAGCTGAAAGCTGCTGTCTTCAGACACTGAAAGCAAGGGGCTGTTTGTTACTACAGCTTATTACTTAGTCACTTTGACACTAAGATAAGAGGCATACAAAGCTCACGGAGACACAACAATTGGATATCCAGTCTCTCCAAGGTTCCGAAAATCCTCACAGGGAAACTGAGATAAGCCCTAAAAAATGAATGTTTAACAACCTGATAGACAGGCAACCCATGGAGCAAAAGTTTAGAGGCTGGAAGCTCAAAGTACCTGGAGGGAAGCAAATAGTTGAGCAAGATGAAGGTTGGGAGTTGCTGATAGTCTGGAGGTGGTGCAGTGGCTAAGGCATTAGACTCTCAAGCATGAGGTCCTGAGTTCAATCCCTGGCAGCAGCATATGTACCAGAGTGATGTCCGGTTCTTTGCCTCCTATCTTTCTAATAAATAAATAAATAATCTTTTTTAAAAAGTTATCACTGTCAGTTTGTTATTGTGACAGAAGAGAGTGTAGTATATAAAAGTGCTCACTACTGAGTAATTTTGAAAAGTCTTAAATATCTTATTCCCTACTCTCATCTGTAACTTCATGTTCTAGTACAAGATCTTCGCAGAATCAGATGTCAATATTGGATATTTGTAATTTCTTTTTACTTGGCTTCTTCTTCCTTCCTTTCCTCCTGCTACTTCTCCTCCTCTTCCTCCTCCTCCTCTTTCTTCTTCTGTTTTTGAATGTTCTGCCTGTACTTGTTTTCTTTTTAACAGCAACCAATAATCTTTAAACTTCAGAGTAAGTTTTCAAAATGTAAATACTTTCTCTTCACCAATCCTTAGTCAGGGTTCACTAGTAATTTGGACACTGTTTACTTTGAATCATTCTGTCCTTCGTATTAATAGATCAAAATGTTCTATATATTATGTCTTTAAGGAATTAACTTTTAATTATATCCTAAGAAGTGTAGATAAGTGGTTATTATCTAGTTATGACATGTTATTTTCACCTTGTATTGTGATGTCATTCATTTTGTTGAAGAGCACAAGACTTAGCCTGGATCCTTAGAGGAGCAGACTGCTTTAGTTCAGTAGTATTTCCTAATTTGCAAAAAGTGAATTATAGTTAAGAGAAATCAAACTGTCAAAATCTAAACATAAATAAACAAACAATTTTAATGAGTATGGACCAGATAACTGAATAATAGGATGAATGGTGGAATTCACTACATGTGCCTATATAAGAGAGACAGATTTGAGGAGAAAGAACAGTCTGTCCAGTATGGATTGAATTTCAAATAGCTTTTTAATTTAATTTTATTTATTTATTTATTTTCCCTTTTGTTTCCCTTGTTTTTGTTGTTTTCAATTTCTTTATTGGTCAATTAATGTTTTACATTCAACAGTAAATACAATAGTTTGTACATGCAGAAAATTTCCCAGTTTTCCATATAACAATACAACCCCCACTAGGTCCTCTGTCATCCTTCTTGGATCTGTATTCTCCCCACCCCATCCACCCCAGAGTCTTTTACTTTGGTGCAATATGCCAATTCCATTTCAGGTTCTACTTCTGTTTTCTTTTCTGATCTTGTTTTTCCACTTCTGCCTGAGAGTGAGATCATCCCATAGTCATCCTTCTGTTTCTGACTTATTTCACTTAACATGAATTTTTCAAGGTCCATCCAAGATCCGCTGAAAATGGTGAAGTCACCATTTTTTATAGCTGAGTAGTATATATATATACTACTATATATATATATACCACAACTACTATATATATGCCACAAGTATATATATATATATACCACAACTTGCTCAGCCACTCATCTGTTGTTGGACACCTGGGTTACTTCCAGGTTTTGGCTATTACAAATTGTGCTGCCAAGAACATATGTGTACACAGATCTTTTTGGATGGGTGTGTTGGGTTCCTTAGGATATATCCCCAGGAGAGGAACTGCAGGATCATAGGGTAGATCCATTTCTAGCCTTCTGAGTGTTCTCCAGACTGTTCTCCACAGAGGCTGGACCAATTTACGTTCCCACCAGCAGTGTAGAAGGGTTCCTTTGACCCCACACCCTGTCCAGCATTTGTTGCTGTTACCTTTTCTGATGTATGACATTCTCACAGGAGTGAAGTGGTATCTCACTGTTGTCTTTATTTGCATTTCTCTGCCAATCAAAGACTTGGAGCATTTTTTCATGTGTTTCTTGGCCTTTTGGATCTCTTCTGTGGTGAATATTCTGTCCATGTCCTCCCCCCATTTTTGGATGGAGTTATTTATTGTCTTGTTGTTGACATTTGCAAGTTCTTTATATATTCTGGCTATTAGCCTCTTGCCTGATGTATTACATGTAAAGATATTCTCCGATTCTGTGAGGGGTCTCTTGGTTTGGGTAGTGGTTTCTTTTGCTGTGAAGAAGCTTTTTAATTTGATGTAGTCCCATAGGTTTATACTTGCCTTAGTCTTCTTTGTAATTGGATTCATTTCATTGAAGATGTCTTTAAAATGTATGCGGAAAAGAGTTTTGCCACTATTTTCCTCTAAGTATCTGATAGTTTGTGGTCTAACATCCAAGTCCTTGATCCACTTGGGATTTACTTTTATGTTTGGTGAAATATAGTGGTTCAGTTTCATTCTTCTGCATGTTTCAACCCATTGTTTCCAACACCATTTGTTGAAGAGACTCTTGCTTTCCCCATTTAATAGTCTGGGCACCTTTGTCAAAGATTAGATGTCCATAGGTGTGGGGGCTTACTTCTGGGCTCTCAATTCTATTCCACTGGTCAGTGTGTCTGTTCATGTTCCAATACCAAGCAGTTTTGATGACAATGGTCCTATAATACAATTTGAGATCTCGGAGTGTGATGCCTCCGGTTCTGTTCTTTTTTCTCAAGATTGTTTTGGCAAGTCTAAGTCTTTTCTGGTTCCAGAGAAACATTTGTAGCATTTGTTCTATTCTCCTAAAAAATGTGGTTGGGATCTTGATGGGGATAGCATTAATTTGTTACGGCTCTGGATAGTATATTCATTTTGATGATGTTAATTCTTCCAACCCATGAACATGGAATATCTTTCCACTTCTTTGTGTCTTTTTCAATTTCCTTGAGTAGTGACTCATAATTTTCAGTATACAAGTCTTTCACTTCTTTGGTTATGTTTACTCCTAGAGATTTTATTAGTTTTGTTGCTATAGTAAAAGGAATTGATTTCTGGCTTTCAATTTCTTCTAGCTTAGTGTTTGCATAGAGGAATGTCACTGACTTTTGAATCTTAATTTTGTAGCCTGATACCTTACTGTATTGCCTGATGATATCCAAAAGCTTCTTGCTGGATTCCTTAGGTTTTTCTTTTTTTTTAATATTTATTTATTCCCTTTTGTTGCCTTTATTGTTTTATTGTTGTAGTTATTATTGATGTTGTTGTTGGATAGGACAGAGAGAAATGGAGAGAGGTGGGGAAGACAGAGAGGGAGAGAGAAAGATAGACACCTGCAGACCTGCTTCACCACCTGTGAAGCGACTCCCTTGCAGGTGGGGAGCCGGGGGTTTGAACCAGGATCCTTACGCCGGTCCTTGCTTTGCACCTCCTGCGCTTAACCCGCTGCACTACCGCCTGACTCCCTCCTTAGGTTTTTCTATGTATACTATCATGTCATCTGCAAATAGGGAGAGTTTGACTTCTCTTCCAATCTGTATCCCTTTAATTCCTTGCTTCTGCCTGATTGCTATGGCAAGAACTTCCAACACTATGTTGAATAGTAATGGTGATAGTGGACAGCGGTATTTAGTACCTGGTCTGAGTGGAAATGCTTCCAGTTTTTCACCATTGAGTATGATGTTGGCTGTTGGTTTGGTATATATAGACTCCACTATCTTGAGGAATTTTCCATCTATTCCCTTTTTTTTTTTTTTAGTGTTTTGATTATAAAGGGATGTTGTTGTTTTTTTTTAATATTTATTTATTCCTTTTTATTGCCCTTGTTGTTTTATTGATGTCATTGTTGTTGGATAGGACAGAGAGAAATGGAGAGAAGAAGGGAAGACAGAGGGGAGAGAAAGATACACACTTGCAGACCTGCTTCACCACCTGTGAAGCAACTCCCCTGCAGTTGGGTATCCAGGGGCTCGAACCAGGATCCTTACACTGGTCCTTGCGCTTTGCGCCATGAGCACTTAACCTGCTGCACTACCACCCAACTCCCTGGGATGTTGTATTTTGTCAAAGGCTTTCTCTGCATCTATTGATATGACCATGTGGTTTTTGATCTTGCTTTCGTTGATGTGGTGGATCACACTGATTGATTTACGTATATTAAACTAACCTTGCATGCCTGGGATAAACCCCATTTGGTCATGATGAACAATCTTTTTAATATAATGCTGTATCCAGTTGGCTAGAATTTTGTTCAGTATTTCAGCATCTATGTTCATCAGAGATATTGGTCTGTAGTTTTCTTTTTTTTGTTGTGTCCCTGTCTGCTTATGTTAGCTTCATAGAAGCTGGAAGGGAGTATTCCAGTGTCTTCAATCTTCAGGAAGACTTTTAAAAGTAGAGGTATTATTTCTTCTTTGAAAGTTTTGTAGAATTCATTTGTAAAACCAGCTGGTCCAGGACTTTTATTTTTGGGGAGATTTTTGATAACTGTTTCAATTTCATTACCTGTGATGGGCCTGTTCATGTTATCTACTTCCTCTTTACTTAGTTTTGGAAGTTGATAGGTATCTAGGAAATCGTCCATTTCTTCCAGGTTCTCTGGCTTGGTGGCATATAATTGTTCATAGAAGCCTCATATGATATGCTGAATTTCTGCGGTGTCTGTTGTGATATCTCCTCATTCATTTAGTATCGATTTATTTGGGTCTTCTCCCTTTTTGTTTTGTGAGTCTGGCTAAAGGTTTGTTGATTTTGCTCACTCTTTCGAAGAACCAACATTTATTTTTGTTGATCTTTTGTATGGTTTTCTTATTCTCAGTGTTATTTATTTCTGCCCTAACTTTAGTGATTTCTGTCCTTCTGGCTGCTTTAGGATTCCTTTGTTCTTCTTCTTCTAGGTCTTTAAGATGTGCCATCAGGCTGTTTATTTGTGCTTTTTCTTGTTTCCTAATGTGTGCTTGTATGGCTATGAAATTCCCTCTCAGTACTGCCTTAGTTGTGTCCCAAATATTTTGATAGCTTGTGTCTTCATTTTCATTGAACTCACTAAAAATTTTGATTTCTTCCTTTATTTCCTCTTTGACCCAGAAGTTCTTAAGAAGTGTACTGTTGAGCTTCCACATTTTGGGACTATTCCTAATCTTTTGTTGATTGTTAAGTGTTAGTTTAATTCCACTGTTGTCTGAGAAGATGCTTGGGATGATTTCAATGCTCATGAATTTGCTGATGCTGTCTTTGTGGCCTAACATATGGTCTATCCTTGAAAATGACCCATGTGGATTTGAGTAAAATGTGTATTCCAGTTTCTTGGGATGAATGACTCTGAAAATGTCCAATAGTGCTAGTGTATCTATCTCTTCATTTAGCTCCCTTATGTCTTTATTGATTTTCTGCCTGGATGATCTGTCACGCACGTGGCACAAAGCGCAAGGACCAGCGTAAGGATCCCAGTTCGAGCCTCCGGCTCCTCACCTGCAAGGGGGTCATTTCACAGGCAGTGAAGCAGGTTTGCAGCTGTCTTTCTCTCCCCCTCTCTGCCACCCCTCCTCTCTCAATTTCTCTCTGTCCTATCCAACAACAACATCAATGGCAACAATAACGAAAACAACAAGGGCAACAAAAGGGAAAAGATATCCTCCAGGAGCAGTAGTTTCGTAGTACAGGACCTGAGCCCCAGCAATAACCCTGGAAACAAAAAACAAAAAAGAGAGAGTGAGAGAGAGATCTTGGCATAGGGTACATAGCATAATGGTTATTCAAACACACTCTCATGCCTGAAGCTCCAAAGTTCCAGTTTCAATCCCCTGCATCACCATAAGCCAGAGCTGAACAATATTCTGTTAAAAAAAGAGAGAGAGAGAGATATCTTGGGACAGGAGTAGATAACATAATGGTTATTCAAAGAGACTCTTATACTTGAGGCTCCAAAGTCCCAGGTTCAGCCTCTCACACTACTATAAACCAGAGCTGAGTAGTGCTCTGGTAAAACAAAATAAAATAAATAAATAAAAAATTTTTGGGAGTCGGGCAGTAGCGCAGTGGATTAAGTACACGTGGCTCAAAGTGCAAGGACCAGCGAAAGGATCCCGGTTCGAGCCCCGGCTCCCCACCTACAGGGGAGTCGCTTCAGAGGCAGTGACGCAGGTCTGCAGGTATCTGTCTTTCTCTCCCCCTCTGTCTTCCCCTCCCCTCTCCATTTCTCTCTGTCCTATCCAACAAGAACGACAACAATAATCACCACAACAATAAAGCATCAAGGGCAACAAAAGGGAATAAATAATTTTTTTAAAAACAAAAGAATGATTTCCTTTTAAAACAAGGGAGAGAGAGATATATCTCACTGGGTCACATAGATTTGAGCTCTGGCACCACAGACACTAGGGAAAGTGCCAGTGCTGTGGTACCACTCTAATTCTATCTTTTTATCTGAAAAAGCAGCCTGAGAGGTGTCAAATCATGCCTATTCAAGGCCCTAGTTTCATAAATAAATAAGCAGACTGGAAGGTGGTGTAGTGATTAGAGTTTTAGACTCTCAAGCATGAGGTCCCAATTGATTCCTGATATTGCATGTGCCAGAATGGTACTCTGGTTCTTGTTCTCTCTCTCTCTCCTCCCTCCCTCCTTCCTCTCTCTTTCATGTTAATATAAAATATTTTAAATAAATAAGAGCAAGAGAAGCAAAGTGTCTTCAGTAAATAGAAGTAGGGTTTTAGCTTCTAAAGAAATAGGTCCTTTTGTGGTCCGGGAGGTGGTGCAGTGATAAAACTCTGGACTCTCAAGCATGAGGTCCTGAGTTCGATCCCCAGCAGCACATGTGCCAGAGTGATGTCTGGTTCTTTCTCTCTCCTCCTATCTTTCTCATACATAAAAATAAAATCTTTTTTAAAAAATAGGTCCTTTATTAAGAGTTACAGTTGACAGGTAAACACAGACACGCACTCACATACCTGCCAAATGATCCAGCAATTTTACTTCTGGGGATACATCTGAAAAAAAACTGATTCTGAAGCCATGATCTCTAAGATATATATACACCCACATTTACTGTAGCATTATTCAGTCACAAAAATGTAAGAGTAGTGCAGAAGATAAAGTCTTGACTCTTAAGCATGAGGTCCCCAGTTTGATCCCTGGCATGACATGTGTTGGAGTGATGTTCTGATTCTTCTTTTTTTTTTTGAAGACTTTTTAAAAAATTTTACTGTTAATGAGAAAGATAGGAGGAGAGACAGAGAGAAAGAGCCAGACATCACTCTGGTACATGTGCTGCCAGGGATTGAACTCAGGACCTCATGCTTGAGAGTCTGGTACTTTATCCACTTCGCCACCTCCCAGACCACTGATTCTCTCTTCTTAATTGATAAATAAATAAAAATAAATTAAAAGAGAGAAACTGTCGTGCTGCACCACGGAGAAGAGAGAGAGGAGATCTGGAGCGAAGAGGGAACACAAATCTTTATTTGTGCTGGCACCTCAGAGTTGGGTGAGAGAAAGCAGGTTGGGCCACGTGGAGGTAGCAAAAATGGCCACCTCACGCAGTAACCTTTCCTGGGTCTAAACACCGAAGTGAAGGGCCGGCAAGAGAGAGAGGTGCGGAAGAAGAAGGGCTTTTATGGGAGTAGCTCTAACGAGAATGGGAAGGGGGAGGAGTAACCATAGCACTCCAGGGTAGCATAATAACTCTCGTGAGAATGGGAAGGGGGGGGAGTAACCATAGCACTGCAACTATTGCGAGGAATAGACAATGCCCTGAGGGCACAATATGGCAGAACAGGCGCTCCGAGAATGTCCCAACTCTCGAGGGAACTAGCAATAGCCTAAGGGGACAACATGGCAGATGTGACTGCATCTGCACAATTTCCTGCACAATTTCCCAGTAAGAAAGAGACAGAGAGGGAGAGAGAACAGAAGTTACAAAACTTCAGGACTCACTCAAACCTAGAATTTGTGTTAACACAAATATCCAAATGACTCATGTGCATAATAAATTTTGAGAAGCACTTAATTTTCAAGGTTTTTTTTGTTTTGTTTGTTTGGCTTATGTTAAAGGAAGTGTGCACATATTTATGTGACTATCTACAATCTTCCTCAGGAATCCAGGAAGATATCCCAGCATCAGAGAACAAAACTGATGTGTCTGAGGCCCCAGAGATCCCAGTCTCCAGTTTCACCAGACAACAGAGCAGTGCTCTAGTCTTTCTCTCTAATAAAAATGAAATAAACAGGAAAAAAAAATTTTTTCAGAATAATGTCAAGTCCCAAGTTCACTTTTTCATATAGAAAAACTAAGACAGAAAACAACAGCACCAAGGCCAGGTGGTGCACCTGATTAAGTGCACACATTACAGTGCTCAAAGACCCAAGTTCAAGCCCCCACCTGTAAGGGGGAAGCTTTGCAAGTAGTGAAGCAGGGCTGCAGGTGTGTCTCTGTCTATTTCCTTCTCTGTCTCCCTCCCCCTTCTCAATGTCTGTCTCTATCCAATAATGAAAAAAAATTTTAAGAAGGAAAAATAAAAAAATATACCAGAGCACCAAAGCTTCCCCAGTTCAGTGGGTGATAATTTACATAGCAAGGCAGGTACCCTCCCAAATGAACTATCTTACTGGCCTGTTCTTAAGAAGTACTTGTTAGGGGCCAGGAAGTGGCACATCCAGTTGAGTGCATATGTTACAATGCACAAGGACCCTGATTCAAGTCTCTGGTTAACACCTGCAAGGAGAAAAGTGGTAAAGCACTGCTACAGGTATCTCTCCTCTCTTTCCCTCCCTCTCTCTCACTCTCTCTCTTTTTAAACAATTTTCATTTTTCCCTGGAGACTACTCACGCTCCTATATTTTGTCTCCCCCCCCCATTTTCTTTATTTATTGAATAGAGAAAGTCAGAAATCAAGAGAATAGGAGGAGATAGAGAGGAAAAGAGACACACCTGCAGCACTGCTTCACCACTTGCAAAGCTTTCCTCCTGCAGGTGGGGTCTCAGGGCTCAAACCCTGGTCTTTGCACACAGTAATATGTACGCTCAACCAGTTATGGCACCACCCGGCCTCTCTCATCCTTTTCTACCTCCTCTTCCCCTTACAATTTCTCTCTGGCTCTATTGTATAAATAACAATAAATTTTTTTTAGTTTTTTAAAAATATTTTTTATTCATTTTCCCTTTTTGTTGCCCTTGTTGTTTTATTGTTGTAGTTATTATTGTTGTTGTCATTGTTGGATAGGACAGAGAGAAATGCAGAGAGGAGGGGAAGACAGAGGGGGGAGTCAAAGATAGACACCTGCAGACCTGCTTCACCACTTGTGAAGCGACTCCCCTGCAGGTGGAGAGCCAGGGGCTCAAACTGGGATCCTTACACTGGTCCTTGCGCTTTGTGCCACGTGCGTTTAACCGCTGCGCTACCGCCTGACTCCCAACAATAATATTTTTTAAAAGAAGTACTTATCAGCAGAGCCAGGGCAGTAGGCCAGTGGTAGAGATATTGCTTGGCAAGCTGGAGGTCCTAGGTTCAAACCCCTCAGGAGAGAAGAGAGACTTTTACCACTGAGTTTTAAGCATGTGTAGAAGTTATAGAGTGAATTTTAAAAAGCAAATTCACCATGGTGTATTATTGCACCAAAGCAAAGAACTTTGGGGAGGGAGAGCACAAAGTGAAACATGGACTGGATATAGTGTATTGTTTTAAAACAAAGGACTCTGGGGAGAGAAGATAGGAAGAAAACTTTGGGGACCTATTCCATAATGAAATTGTATGCATATGTCAATGATTACCTGTAAAGCATTAATCTCCTCAATAAAAAAAAGTAAATTCACAATGATATTGTGCATATTTTTAAGCCAAATCCCCATATAACTAAAGCAACCCCATATAATAGTGGTTTCACTTTCAAGAAATTTCTATCATCAATTGTACTGAGAGTCCATTTGAAGCACTACTTAACCAGTAAAAGTACAAATATAATTCAGTTAAAAGGGAAATGTTTCCCAAAAAGTATTTGAGTGTGTTAGGCAAGATAGCATCATTTTGTTTGTTTGTTTATTTGTTTTTTAGAGAGAAAGACTGAGAAAAAGAGAGTCAAAGGTAGACAATGAAAGAGACCACAGCACCAGAGCTTCCTTCAGTGAGGTGGCAACCAGGATCAAACCTGAGTTGTGCACACAGCAAAGCAGAGCACTATCCAAGTGAGTTATTTTTCTGGTTCAGGGTATCAAAGTTGACTAGTCAGTGTGTTATGAGTGTCTATGAATTACTGACACATTGACTTTCAGGAATTTAGATCCAGCTGTCTTTCAAAGATTGGTTAAGGGTAGTGAAAGGATGCACACCTTCACAGCTTTCTCTCATCTGTCAGAGAAAACAAGAGGAAGAGAAGAAGCAATTACCAGCAGAGTCAGGGCAGTGGCCCAATGGCAGACCATTAGGAAAACTGAGATTGCAGGTTCGAAAACCATCCTCTCCAGTGTGATGTAGCTCTAGATTGTGGGAGAGAAGAGCATATGATTATTTCATTCTTTTTATTTTTTTAATTATATTATTATTATTACTATTATTAATTGCCACCAGGGTTGTAGCTGGGGCTCGATGCAGGCACTATGAACCCACCGCTCCTGGTGGCCATTTCTTCCATTTTTTTCCCTACTTTTTTCTTTCTTAATTGGATAGGACAGAGAGAAATTGAGAAGGTAGGGAAGATAAAGAGAAGAAGAAAACGATAGACACCCACAGACCTGCTTCACCACTTGTGAAGCTTTCCCCCTGCAGGTAAGGAGTGGGGGCTCAAACCCAGGTCCTTGCACTTGGTAATATGTGTGCTTAACCAGGTGTGCTACCGCCTGGCCCTCTATTTTCATTTGCATGATACTACTCTAAAAGATAAAATATGACTTTGGCAGAGAATTTAAAACAAATTATGAATACTGAAAATCATCCACTTTATTATTTTCACAACTGGCTTTTATATACTAATTTAACATCTTTAGGGACCAAAAATTTATCATTCATTGCACTTTCTACCAAGCCACTGCTTCTTTCTTTTGATATTTGTCTTTTATGTCTTTTCTTGCTGTTTGCAATGATCTGAATTTCACTGTTAAACGGAAGTAGTGATAGTAATTTTCCATGGATTTTTTTTCTTTTTATGTTAGGGAAGAAATTATTCACCCTTCAAATGAATGCCCTTTGTCAGTTTGAGGAAAACTACTAATATTCTTTGTTTTACAAAATTTTTGGTCTCCCAATTAGGTAAAGAGAAAGGTAGCTAGCTCTCTTTGATTCTGCACCTATTATAGGCCATGCTCACTTAGACACAGTCCTTGGGGAATCCAGGTCTCCAACTCAATGATAAAGACCCTGCACACTCTGGGCATCCAATTCAAAGACAATGTGTGTGCTTAACCAGATGCCCCACAGCCTGGCTCCAGAAGAGCTGATTTTAAATGACATAAGGTAGTGGGTCTGGGAGATACCTCATACTTCTCCATTTGCAAGGACTCACTTTCTTTTTCTTTCTTTCTTTTTTTTTTATTTATAAAAAGGAAACACTGACAAAACCACAGGATAAGAGGGGTACAACTCCACACAATTCCCACCACAAGAACTCCGTATCCCATCCCCTTGCCTGATAGCTTTCCTATTCTTTATCCCTCTGGGAGTATGGACCCAAGGTCATTGTGGGATGCAGAAGGTGGAAGGTCTGGCTTCTATAATTGCTTCCCCACTGAACATGGGCATTGACAGGTCGATCCATACTCCCAGCATATCTCTCTCTTTCCCTAGTGGGGCAGGATTCTGGGGAATTGGAGCTCCAGGACATATTGGTGGGGTTGTCTGTCCAGGGAAGTCTGGTTGGCATCATGCTAGCATCTGGAACCTGGTGGCTGAAAAGAGAGTTAACATATAAAGCCGAACAAGCTGTTGACTAATTATGAACCCAAAGGCTGGAGTAGGCAGATGAAGAATTTGGGAGTCTCCCTTGTAGCTAGCTAGTGGGCATATTTTAGTTGTATTCCAAAGGCCCTGTGGCTATACTAGTTTTGTTGTTGTTGTTGTTGTTGTTTTTCCCTGAGCCTGAAATCTGATATGCAGGTGGATCCAAGTTATTGTCTGGGGAGATGATGTCATGGCTAGAAAAACAGGGACCCACTTTCAAGCCCGAGCCACACACACACAACACTGGAGCACCTGCACCAGGGGAAGCTTCATGACTGACAGAGCAACACTGTAGTGTCTCTCCTTCTCATTCTCTAGATCTGAGGCTCTCTCTCTCTCTCTCTTGCTCTCTCTCTCTCCTCCTCTCTCTCTCTCTCTCTGAAAGTTTAAAAAGAATAAAGAAGGGAGTCGGGCGGTGGTGCAGTGGGTTAAGCGCACGTGGCGCAAAGCGCAGGGACCGGCGTAAGGATCCCGGTTCGAGCCCCCGGCTCCCCACCTGCAGGGGAGTCGCTTCACAGGCGGTGAAGCAGGTCTGCAGGTGTCTATCTTTCTCTCCCCTTCTCTGTCTTCCCCTCCTCTCCATTTCTCTCTGTCCTATCCAACAACAAAAAGCAACGTCAACAATGGCAATAATAACCGCAGCGAGGCTGCAACAACTAGGGCAACAAAAAGGGGGGGAAAATGGCCTCCAGGAGCGGTGGATTCATGGTGCAGGCACCGAGCCCAGCAATAACCCTGGAGGAAAAAAAAAAAAAAGAATAAAGAAGGCTCCATAAGGAGCCACAAAGTAGAGCAAACATGAAACCAAGCAGGTGAAAAAAGAAAAAGCAGAGCAGATCTGTTTCTCTCCTCTCCTCTCCTCTCCTCTCCTCTCCTCTCCTCTCCTCTCCTCTCCTCTCCTGTCCTCTTCTCTCCTCTCCTCTCCTCTCCTCTCCTCTCCTCTCCCAGATCAACTAGGAATACCAAAGGAGACCATCTGGGACCGCAACAAGACAGGACTAGAATGACTACAGGAACCCACCAAATCACCAGTGAATGCAAACACACATGGCTGGTGACAGAGAGGAGCCTAGGGAGAGACTAAGTGGCTGGTAACAGTCCGGCAGTTAATCAGTTGAGACACCACCTCCAGTCTGCTCCACCAACAAGGGGACAGCTGAAGGGAGGAGAAGACTCCCTGGAGACTCACCAAGTGCAATTCTGAGTCTCCATTGCTACTGCCCTCAGAAACTAGAGCAGCGGCAGGGAGGGACATCGGGGGACAGTGATCTAACCAGGAAACTCAGGAGAAGACCTATAACTTGGTGGCATTGCTGTGGGGCTGTGAAAGTCTCTTTGCATAACCACTGGACTATCTCTGCCACACCCTGCTTTATCTCTTGATCAGGAGTCAGTGATTAAGCTAAGAAGCTTACTTATAGTTTAGAAGCCCTCAGGTTGCCATAGCCTACAGAGAAGAAAAAAAAAAAAGAGGCTTTTAAATCACTGAGCTCCAACTCAGGGATTAAAAGACTATTGAAACAACTGTTAACTTCCACCACTGTGAACCCTATAATTACCTTACTTAGACACAAGTCAATCCAGGCAATAGTGATCAGTAATTTGAAAAGTACTAAGAGAGGGAACTCATAACATAATATATAAAATGGGTAAACGAACAAGAAGAAATACTAGAGAAATGAACCAGGACAACAGTCCAGCTAAAAGCCCCCCAAAGGGTGAAGTACAAAATAACGAGTTCAACATCCAAACATCAGCTAAGGAAATAATCACAGGAGTGAGTAAAGAGTTTGAAAGAATTGTAATCAGAAATACAGGAGCAACAAATGAGACTCTGGAAGAAAACACTATCTCAAGGTTATTAGAGAGCTGAAAGCTGAAATAGCTGAGCTAAGAACACAACTAGCTGAACAAGCTAAAACAGTATCAGAACAGGGTAACAAAATAGATGAACTCCAGAAAACAGTAGAGGGCAGAGAGAATAGAATCAGTGAGGCTGAAGACAGACTTAGCAAGATCAAGGATGAATTAGAGACAACTAAAAAAGAAGTAAGAGATCTCACAAAGAGATTAAGAGATGCTAAAAACAACAACAGAGACCTATGGGATGACTTCAGAAGAAACAATATATGCATTATTGGCTTACCAGAGGAAGAAAGAGAGGGAGAGTGTTGTTAAAATTCGCATACGACAGGAGAGGAAGAAAGCATTCTTCAGGCCATAATAGCTGAAAACTTCTCTAGTCTAGACAACATCAAAGACATAAAGGTTCAAGGAGCCCAGAGGGTCCCAAACAAAATTAACCCAGACCTAAAGACACCAAGACATATCATACTTAGAATGGAAAGGAATAAGGATAAAGAAAGGATCCTGAAGGCTGCAAGAGAAAAACAAAGAGTCACCTACAAAGGAAAACCCATAAGATTAGCAGCAGACTTCTCCACACAAACACTACAGGCCAGAAGAGAATGGCAAGCTATCTATCGAGTGCTCAATGAGAAAGGCTTTCAACCAAGAATACTATATCCTGCTAGACTGTCATTCAGAATAGATGGAGGCATCAAAACCTTCTCAGACAAGCAACAGTTGAAAGAATCAACTATCAACAAGCCTGCCCTGAAAGAAGTTCTGAAAGGTCTTCTATAAACAGTCAGACCATCATAAATAGGACATATATCAGAACACTCTAAAACTCTACAAGAATAGTGTTAGGATATCTTCAATCTTTGATATCAATAAATGTCAATGGCCTGAATTCACCTATTAAAAGACACAGAGTAGGAAGATGGATCAGAAAATACAACCCAACAATATGCTGTCTACAGGAAACCCACCTAACTCAACAAGACAAACACAGACTTAAAGTGAAAGGATGGAAAACTATCATACAAGTCAATGGCCCGCAAAAAAAGGCAAGAACAGCTATTCTCATATCTGACACAATAGACTTTAAAATAGATAAGATTAAAAAAAAGACAGCAATGGACACTACTTAATGCTCAGAGGATCAGTCAATCAAGAGGACTTAACAATTATTAACATGTATGCACCCAATGAGAAGCCATCTAAATACATCAAATGTCTACTGAAAGAGCTACAGCAATATATTAACAGCAATACAGTCATAGTAGGGGCCTTCAACACCCACTCTCTCAATTTGACAGATCATCCAGGCAGAAAATCAATAAAGACATAAGGGAGCTAAATGAAGAGATAGATACACTAGCACTATTGGACATTTTCAGAGTCATTCATCTCAAGAAACTGAACTACACATTTTACTCAAATCCACATGGGTCATTTTCAAGGATGGACCATATGTTAGGCCACAAAGACAGCATCAGCAAATTCATGAGCATTGAAATCATCCCAAGCATCTTCTCAGACAACAGTGGAACTAAACTAACACTTAACAATCAACAAAAGATTAGGAATAGTCCTAAAATGTGGAAGCTCAACAGTACACTTCTTAAGAACTTCTGGGTCAAAGAGGAAATAAAGGAAGAAATCAAAATGTTTTGAGAGTTCAATGAAAATGAAGACACAAGCTATCAAAATATTTGAGACACAGGTAAAGCAGTCCTAAGAGGGAAGTTCATAGCTATTCAAGCACACATTAGGAAACAAGAAAGAGCACAAATAAACAGCCTGATTGCACATCTTAAAGACCTAGAAGAAGAAGAACAAAGGAACCCTAAAGCAACCAGAAAGACAGAAATCACTGAAGTTAGGGCAGAAATAAATAACATTGAGAATAAGAAAACCATACAAAAGATCAACGAAAGTAAATGTTGGTTCTTCGAAAGAGTGAACAAAATCAACAAACCTTTAGCCAGACTCACAAAACAAAAAGGGAGAAGACCCAAATAAATCGATACTAAATGAATGAGGAGATATCACAACAGACACCGCAGAAATTCAACATATCATGTGAGGCTTCTATGAACAACTATATGCCACCAAGTTAGAGAACCTGGAAGAAATGGATGATTTCCTAGATACCTACCAACTTCCAAAACTAAGTAAAGAGGAAGTAGATAACATGAACAGGCCCATCACAGCTAATGAAATTGAAACAGTTATCCAAAATCTTCCCCAAAATAAAAGTCCTGGACCAGATGGTATACAAATGAATTCTACAAAACCTTCAAAGAAGAAATAATACCTCTACTTTTAAAAGTCTTCCTGAAGATTGAAGACACTGGAATACTCCCTTCCAGATTCTATGAAGCTAACATCACTTTGATACCAAAAGCAGACAGGGACACAACCAAAAAAGAAAACTATAGACCAATATATCTGATGAACATAGATGCTGAAATACTGAACAAAATTCTAGCCAACTGGATACAGCATTATATTAAAAAGATTGTTCATCATGACCAAATGGGGTTTATCCCAGGCATGCAAGGTTGGTTTAATATACATAAATCAATCAATGTGATCCACCACATTAACGAAAGCAAGACCAAAAACCACATGGTCATATCAATAGATGCAGAGAAAGCCTTTGACAAAATACAACATCCCTTTAGGATCAAAACACTACAAAAAATGGGAATAGATAGAAAATTCCTCAAGACAGTGGAGTCTATATATACCAAACCAACAGCCAACATCATACTCAATGGTGAAAAACTGGAAGCATTTCCACTCAGACCAGGTACTAAACACCGCTGTCCACTATCACCATTACTATTCAACATAGTGTTGGAAGTTCTTGCCATAGCAATCAGGCAGGAGCAAGGAATTAAAGGGATACAGATTGGAAGAGAAGTCAAACTCTCCCTATTTGCAGATGACATGATAGTATACATAGAAAAACCTAAGGAATCCAGCAAGAAGCTTTTGGATATCATCAGGCAATACAGTAAGGTGTCAGGCTACAAAATTAAGATTCAAAAGTCAGTGGCATTCCTCTATGCAAACACTAAGCTAGAAGAAACTGAAAGCCAGAAATCAATTCCTTTTATTATAGCAACAAAACCAATAAAATATCTAGGAGTAAACATAACCAAAGAAGTGAAAGACTTGTATACTGAAAATTATGAGTCACCACTCAAGGAAATTGAAAAAGACACAAAGAAGTGGAAAGATATTCCATGTTCATGGGTTGGAAGAATTAACATCATCATCAAATGAATATACTACCCAGAGCCATATACAATTATAATGCTATCCCCATCAAGATCCCAACCACATTTTTTAGGAGAATAGAACAAATGCTACAAATGTTTCTCTGGAACAAGAAAAGACCTAGAATTGCCAAAACTATCTTGAGAAAAAAGAACAGTACCGGAGGCATCACACTCTCAGTCTCAAATTGTATTAGAGGGCCATTGTTATCAAAACTGCTTGGTACTGGAACATGAATAGACACACTGACCAGTGGAATAGAATTGAGAGCCCAGAAGTGAGCCCCCACACCTATGGACATCTAATCTTTGACAAAGGCTCTCAGACTATTAAATGGGGAAAGCAGAGTCTCTGCAACAAATGGTGTTGGAAACAATGGGTTGAAATATGCAGAAGAATGAAACTGAACCACTGTATTTCACCAAATACAAAAGTAAATTCCAAGTGAATCAAGGACTTGGATGTTAGACCACAAACTATCAGATACTTAGAGGAAAATAGTGGCAGGACTCTTTTCCACATACATTTTAAAGACATCTTCAATGAAATGAATCCAATTACAAAGAAGACTAAGGCAAGTATAAACCTATGGGACTACATCAAATTAAAAAGCTTCTTCACAGCAAAAGAAACCACTACCCAAACCAAGAGACCCCTCACAGAATGGGAGAAGATCTTTACATGCCATACACCAGACAAGAGTTTATATAATCAGGGAAGCAATTACAGAAGCCAGACCTTCTACCTTCTGCAACCCACAATGACCCTGGGTCCATGCTCCCAGAGGGATAGAGAATGGGAAAGCTATCGGGAGAGGGGTGGGATATGGAGATTGGGCGGTGGGAATTGTACCCCTCCTACCCTATGGTTTTGTTAATTAATCCTTTCTTAAATAAAAAAATAAAAATAAAAAAGAGTTTATATAATCAACATATATAAAGAGCTTGCCAAACTCAACAATAAGACAACAAAAACCCCATCCAAAAATGGGGGGAGGACATAAACAGAATATTCACCACAGACAGAGATCCAAAAGACCAAGAAATACATGAAAAAATGCTCCAAGTCTCTGATTGGCAGAGAAATGCAAATAAAGACAACAATGACATACCACTTCACTCCTGTGAGAATGTCATACATCAGAAGAGGTAACAGCAACAAATGCTGGACAGGGTGTGGGGTCAAAGGAACCCTCCTACACTGCTGGTGGGAATGTCAATTGGTCCAACCTCTGTGGAGAACAGTCTGGAGAACTCTCAGAAGGCTAGAAATGACCTACCCTATGATCTTGCAATTCCTCTCCTGGGGATATATCCTAAGGAACTCAACACACTCATCCAAAAAGATTTGTGTACACATATGTTCTTGGCAGCAACACTCATCCAAAAAGATCTGTGTGTTGGGAGTCGGGCTGTAGCGCAGCGGGTTAAGCGCAGGTGGCGCAAAGCACAAGGACCGGCATAAGGATCCCGGTTCGAACCTCGGCTCCCCACCTGCAGGGGAGTCGCTTCACAGGCAGTGAAGCAGGTCTGCAGGCGTCTGTCTTTCTCTCCTATTCTCTGTCTTCCCCTCCTCTCTCCATTTCTCTCTGTCCTATCCAACAATGACGACAGCAACAATAATAACTACAACAATAAGACAACAAGGGCAACAAAAGGGAATAAATAAATAAAATAAATATTAAAAAAAAAAGAATGAACCTTGCTTTATTCTTTAATAAAAAAAAAAAAAGATCTGTGTACACATATGTTCTTGGCAGCACAATTTGTAATAGCCAAAACCTGGAAGCAACCCAGGTGTCCAACAACAGATGAGTGGCTGAGCAACTTGTAGTATATATACACAATGGAATACTACTCAGCTATAAAAAATGGTGACTTCACCATTTTCAGCCCATCTTGGATGAACCTTGAAAAAATCATGTTGAGTGAAATAAGTCAGAAACAGAAGGATGACTATGGGATGATCTCACTCTCAGGCAGAAGTGGAAAAACAAGATCAGAAAAGAAAACAGAAGTAGAACCTGAAATGGAATTGGCATATCGCACCAAAGTAAAAGACTCTGGGATGGGTGGGTGGGGAGAATAAAGGTCCAAGGATTCAGAGGACCTAGTGGGGGTTGTACTGTTAAATGGGAAACTGGGGAAT